>NC_025996.2:109142052-109185825 GCF_000442705.2 Elaeis guineensis
AAATAAAAATTTTGGATACACAAAACTAATTATTTCTGACCATACTCAAGATTTGATTAATTTCCTTCCCCCCCAACTTAATCTACATTATCCTCAATAGAGTAGGAAAGCAAAGAAAATAAAAGGAGAGAGTGCACCTGGGATAATTTTGCTTCGAAAGTTGAAGATAGCTTCATTGATTAATAAGCTCTTGTTCTAAATTTCTGCAGCTACGGTAAAGTAAAAAAAATATGAAATTGTTGGGTTGCCTCCCAACAAGCGCTAAGTTTTACGTCTTCAGCCAGACGTCAAGTTTATTGATAGACTCTTCCATACAGAGCGGTCCTTTATTCTTTAAAAAAAATGAAGATCAATTAAAATAAAATAAAAAAAAATTTGGGTTGCCTCCCAAAAATGCTAAGTTTAACGTCTTCAGCCAGACGTCATATGCAATAAAACCAACAAAGGTGGGCAATGACTCATACTTGATTGTCCATGGAGGAGTGATTTTATCATGTGGTGTATCCAACAAGGTGTTAACTTCTTTCATATATCTCTCAAAGTCATACACTCCAAAGTGAGCCAAGCAAGTATCTAAGGGGTCTGGTGCTAGAATTGTGGGTGTGCATCTTCTATAATGTCTTTTAGTGTATCTACTTCAAAGCAACTATCCGTTGATGGTCCTTGGGAAGCACCAAACATATTCAATCTCAGTTTCTTATTTCCAAACGATACATCCATGACTCCTGTCCTACAATTAATGCATGCATTTGCTGTAGCTAGAAAGGGTCGTCCTAAGATAATGAAAATTTGTCTTGGGTTGTCACTTAATTCCATGTCGAGAACCAAAAAATTAACTGGAAAGTAAAACTCATCTACCTTGACCAAGACATCCTTAAGCATTCCACATGGTTCCTTAATTGATCTGTCGGTAATTGCATGTGACTGATGTGGGTTTCAGTTCTCCCAATCCAAAAAGTTCAGACACTGAACTAGGTAAAAGATTCAACACTGCCCCTAAGTCCAGAAGAGCTTTTTCAATGTGATAATTTTATAACACAGGAAATGATGGGGGCTCCTGGGTCCTTAAGCTTTGGAGGAGTGGCATGCTGGAAGACAGAACTAGCCTGTTCAGTGAGGTGTATTTCTTTGGATTTGTGATCTAGATTTATATTTTTGGGATGCACAAATCCTTTCAAAAATTTAGCATAAGCAGGGACCTATTTGATTGCATCTAGAAGGGAAGATTAATTTGGACTTGCTTAAACAATTCAACATCTCATCGAGTTTTCCTCCCTTCTTATCTGCAGGAATAGGGGCTTTTAGGGCATCCGAAAAATGGGCTTTAGGCAAGTAAGATGATTCCGTTGCAGGTGCTGGGTTACAGTTCTTCCTCTCTTCAGATTTCCTTTTTCTATTGATAGCTGGAATTGGTTGCTCTTGTTTTGGTATTACTCAGGTTGATTTAAGATTTTTCCCACTTCTAAGGTCATGATCGATTTGGCATGTTCGAAAAAAGTTTCAAGACATGGAGCTTTCACCATGTACTGACCTTTTGAGTTATTAATAGGGCTGACTAGGTAATTTGGGCTCTTCCCTCCTACTGAAAGCTATTGCTAGCTGACCTATCTTGGTTTCTAGCTTTGCTATTGATTGCGTGTGAGAGTTAAGGGTCTGAGTGTTGACTTCTAATCATTCTAGTACTTTCAAAACTTTTTCCTCAAAAGCTGAACTATGACCAGTAGTAGATGGTTGAGGAATATTTTGAAATTGATGGTATGGTCCATGCCTATATGTTGGGTCCTGATATTGAGGTCGAGGTGTGGCAGGACCAACCACTGGTTGTGGTCTCCAGAAAATTTGGATGGTTTCTCCAGTCGGGGTTATAAGTGTTCGAATATGGATCGTTTCCTGATCTGCGAGCTTGTTGGACTTGAGCTTGCTAACCCTGCTCGTGCACAAACTCAGAAATTGAGGTGCGGCTGGGCATTCACTAACAAAATGGTTCGAACTTGCACAAATGCACAAACTTCTTGGATTGGGTTAGGTGGATCAGAGATTGTCCAGTATTTAGAAGACGATCTAATTTTTGAGATAGTTCATCTACCTTACTGTGGATATCCATGATGTTTCCAATCTGATAAATTTCACTTCTTTTTTGTTGAAGCATGGGTTGTTCTCTAGAAGTGACAGACATATGATGTAGAAAATTCTCACTAAGTGTTTCAAAGAGCTGCCAGGCTTCATCCTCACTCTTTAGCATGAATGTCCCATCATATGATGCATCAACCATTTGTCGGTATTTTTTTGATAGACCATCATAAAAATACTGATAAAGTTGCCATTTAGGGACAGCATGGTGTGGACATTTCGAATGAGGTCCCTTAACCTTTCCCATGTCTCATGAAAAAGTTCACCCTCCAATTGAGAAAAACTAGTGATAGCTTTTCTAATTTGATTTATTTTTTTAATTGGAAAAGTATTTCTTGAGAAATTCTCTTTGAAGATGATCCCAAGTTGAAATGGTTATAGAGTCTAAGGAGTTTAACCAATGTTTGGCTTTGTCCTTAAGTGAGAAAGGGAACAGTTTCAACCTAAGGGCATCATCTGAGAAGTTTTGAATTTTTACTGTGGAATAAATTTCAAAAATTCATCTAAGTGTTTGTATGGGTCCTCATTACTAAGTCCATAGAATGATGGCAACATTTGAATAATGCTAGACTTAATCTCATATTGGGTAGCTTCTACTGCAGGTGCTTGAATGCATGGAGAGTAGGTATACGAGGATGGAGTGAAATATTCTCTCAATGAGCGTGGAGGATTAGCCTCACCAGGTGCAGTCATGTTTCTAACTCGGATAGTCCTAAGAGTCTTTTCTAATTCTTCGTCTAATGGTTGCAAGTCGGGTTTTAGTGATCGTCGACCTAACATGCAACTAAAGGTCTATGTAGGACTATCCTAGTCTGTTAGGATTTTTTTTTTTTTTATTAAGAGGAGAAGAGAAGAGAGAAAAGAGTTCTAAAGAAGAGATCCTAAGAAGTCCTAAAACTAATAGAAGAATTAGTTGTAGTTAGATTTTAATTACAATCAAGTTAGCACACAGTGGACTCTCTATCCTAAGGTTAACTTAGATCTAGACAGCTCCTAACTTCCAAGACCGCCTTTGAGCACTCCAAGCTCAAGACTGACTAACTGACTCGGCCAGGTAAGTGTAAGATGTGGGAGGTTCCCTGCTCGTTGCTTTCCTTAGACACCAACTGAGTTGGCCAGGTCAGTCAACGGAACCAATTAAAAATCACTTTCTTTAACCACTTGCCTTAGACACCGAGCAATTAACCAATCCATACTCGGTTCAACTCTAGAGCTTTCTTATCCTATTGAGCTCGAAATTTCTAGGGCTGACATCTAGTTAATTTTAAAATTAAGGCTTGGTTTAATACAGAATGAAGGTTATGATTTTTGGGCCAAGGAAGGGTGATCAAATCCCCACCTTATCTGATTAATGGGTTATTGCCCTTAAGATTAATTATGGAGATGAGATGCAAAGAAACAAGGTGTCCAATCAATTTAAAAATTTTTATATTTGAGGTTACGGTATTTTAATTCAACCGTGCCAAGATCCTCGGTAACGATGCCAAAATTTGATGCGTAGTCATTGATAGCATCAAAAATAACTCTACTCACTACGTAGGTAGGATGAGTCGAGATCGTATCCTTAGGGACCTTGGGCTAAGTTGAGATTACAAAATAAAAGAAAGAAGCGTTATTTTGATTTAGAAAATAAATTATTTTAAAATTGATGTAATTAGAAAATAAAGAGCTTGGGAGTTTTGAATTAATTTTGCACTAGCAGAGTTGTATCTCTTTTTTAGATGCGATTAACCTTAGAAAAAAATACCTATCTTTCTTCGGCACACCCCGTACCCATAGATCACGGCGTGTCTTCAAAAAGTACTAGGTAAACAATTCTTCTTTCCTCGGCACGCCCCGTACCCGTAGATCACGGTGCATCTCCGAAAAGTAAAAATTGTTCCTAATATTAATCTAACAAGAAAGCATAAATAAAAGCATATGAAAGAGAGCAAATAAAGAACTCATGATGATTTAAATAAAAAGCATAAGCATTATTGCATATAAAGAAATACAAGAAAGTTTAGAACAATAAACCATCTCTGTGTCGTTACAAAATTTCTTCTCCACTCCCGAGACTGCTAGCCTAGATGCTCATGAAGTAGTCCCTTTCTATCCCTCTATGCAAGGCTCTAGAAGAATTTTTGGGCTCCCCCCTTCCAATGGATGTACAAAAGTCTTTTTATAGGTGTTAGGAGGGAGGAGTTTTACATGATTTTCTGATGTGGGACTAAAAAAAATGCTAAGGACTAAAAAATCACAAACAGATAAAGAAAATATAAATCTTTCCTCTTAAAATATTTCTAAATATTAATTTTTTTCTTTAATGAGCATCTGTTCGTTCGCGTCCGCCTGCCGCGCGCCCGCACCCGCACCCCCGTGATGCCGCGTCTGCGCACGCCCGCTCGTGATGCCGCACCTGCGCCCGCGCCCACTCGCGCGCCCATGCGCTCATGCGCTCGCCCGCACGCCCAGGAAGCTTTTGTTTCTTTTTGATTACCAAAAAGAAACTTTTGTTTCTTTAAAATGACGCCAATATCCTTTTTAGATTCCTTACATAGTACCTTCATTTTTTATAATACCGTATGCATCATTTTTTTATTTTAATTTTATTTTAAGTCTAATTTTCTTCAAACTTGAGTCTTTTTTATCTATGAATCGGACTCTTTGTATCAACGATCACTTTTCCTGTAAAACATAAAAAGAAGCATCAAATTTTTAATAAATAAAATAAATTAAATATAATTTTCTGCTTTAAATGACTTAAGTTAGGTGTTTATCAAGAACTCATTACCTTATCATAGGTAGATGATCGCCACTACTGATAAGTATAGTATGAGGTTCTTCCTAATGTCGAGCAACTGTACAGATTGTCCGGCCTCTATAGGTAGTCCACTCGAAGCTCTGAACAGATCGTCCCTCTCGAGAGTGCTAGCTCACACAGAAGGCTCTAAATGGTTGAAGAAGACTCCATCCTTTGAATCACCTAAATATCTTTGGATCAAAAGACAGAGCTTTACAAGGAGGTGGTGGTGTGGAAAATTAGATCAAGACCCTCTTGAATTTTTCTCACACAAAAATCTAGAGATGAAAAACCCTAGAACCCACCCAAGACCTCATACCCAAGAGGAAGATTTTCTCCTCGATTTCTCATGCACGGAAGCCCGACCCCTCTTTGATTTTTTATGCCCCCTCTCTAATGTTTCTCATGCCAAAAAGTTCTCTCTTTTGTCACACAAAAATGAACCCTTCTTAAGGTGGCATCCCATGAAAGATAAGGATAAGATTTGGATAGTTTGGTTTAAGTTCAAACATTGGTTGATCCTTATCACCAATTCAAATCATATTTGAATCAAACTTGAACCAAACTTTATCTTCATCTTAGGAACTCATAGAGTGGGTGACAAACATCAGAATGGCATAAAAAAAATCATGCAAAACCCATTTGTGTGTGAAAGGGGTGGTCGGCATTAAGAAAAGAGTCCAACTAGTTTTGGACTCTAGTTTCTCATTCAAGTTCAAACCTTTTTGAACTCAAATAAAAACCAACCTCATCCAGAATAAAAAGAGATCAGATGTGGGCAAAAATTATTTTCTAGGCATAAAAAAAAGTCATGCAAAGGCACTTCTCACATGAAAAAAAAATGGGTGTAGAGAAAGGAGGTGCATGGGATGTTCTCTTTGAATTTTGAGTTCATATCTTCATCCAATTAGGTTCTTAACCCAACCAAATTAGGTTATATTGGAGCATGATCCTAGCTCCTCCCATGGACCTTGGGTGTAGTGGAACCAGCAACGAATAGATCTGGAGACTTCTGGACATGATCTAAGGCTCTTGACGAAATCAGCCTGGTTGCTGTCTTCTTCGTCAGCCTTTTGTTCCAGATGAAGAATGCCTCTGAAAACACCTCTAAAAAATTTAAGATCTGGTACCCAATCAGATCAGGCCTGGACCGAGGTCTTTCAATTTGTAGATCTTAAATCGGAGTATTTAAGATAGAAAAGAAGGTAGATGGAGACAGACCTCACAGATCTGTCCTGCTGCAGCCTTTCCTGTAGATCTGTTGATGGAGATCTCACCCGTGCCTCAAACGATCTCAGATCAACTCCAAATCTGATAGAGACATGTACCAACCTCTTCTTAAGAGAGTCCAGGTCTTGGACCTGGTGTTTGGGTGACTGCAAGAGAGGAGGGGAGCAATCTGGTTGGTGGCTGCAAGGAGGAAGGGGCTAGCACCTCCCTTCTTTCCTTATCTGGACCTGGCGGCAAGAAACCCTAGGGTTTCTTGCTCTTGGGGCGTGAAGGATGGCTGGAGAGAGAGGGAGAAGAGAGAGAGAGACTTGGGAGAAAGAGTCATCAATTATTTGGCTTAATCAAACCTATACACAGTACATGTATATATAAACACCGGGTCAAGTGACCCAAACCCAAAACTTCATTGACCAACTCTATGGGAGATTAGGTTAACCCAATCCCATGTACACCCATGACTTGACCTAATCTCACCTATCCTGGCCCAGACCTGGCCCATAAAGAGTTGGTCCCTTGAGGCCCACGTAACCTAGACCTCAAGAACCCGAAAGGCCCACAGCCTTTCAACCTAGGGCCCAACTAGCCCTAGAGCCTCCATGAAGCCCTCATGAATGATGGACCTTGGCCTTAGCCTTGGTCCCTTGGGCCTTGGGCACACCACCTGGATCACAACAATCTCCACCTTGGTGTCGTAAGGCCTCAACCAGCTCCACTCTATCCATTAGCCGCATCAGCTCAACACATCTCTGAAAGCTGTCCCGTGGAAGTACCTTCGTAAGTGCATCAGCTGGGTTCTCCTTGGTGTGTACCTTTACCAGCTCCACCTCGCCATCCTCTACAAGCTCCCTGATCTGATGATACTGAATGTCGATGTGCTTTGTCCTTGCATGATAGACTGAGTTCTGTGCTAATAGAAGTGCACTCTGGCTGTCACAGTGCACTCTAATGGCCTCCTGAGTAAGGCCCATCTCCGTCAACAAACCCTTCAGCAAAATTGCCTCCTTAGCTACTTCTGTCAACCCGATGTACTCCTCCTCTGTAGTGGATAGGGCCGTGATAGGCTGCAGACTCGATCTCCAAGAAATAGGACCTCCATACAGGCTAAAGATGAAGCCTGTCGTAGACCTCCGGGTATCCACATCTCCACCGACGTCTGCATCTACATAATCGCCAATCATCCCCTGAGCCTCCCTGGACATGTCAAAGTATCCCACTGCACCTCCTCACTATCTGTAGCAGATGCCAACTCCAATTGAACCCGTCAGGTATCTGAATATCCACTTCAGAGCCCTCTAGTGCTCCTTGCCAGGCTGCGCCATGAACGTGCTAACCTGACTCACTGCATGAGCGATGTCTGGCCTACAACAGACCATCGCATACATCAAGCTCCCAACTCCTGAAGCATAAGGAACATTCTCCATCTCCTGAGCCTCCACCTCAATCTGTGGTGCTATGGTCTTCGAGAGTCTGAAGTGACCGGCAAGTGGCAGCTCCGTCGGCTTTGCTCCCTTCATCCCGAACCTCTCTAAGACCTTCTGTATGTAGCCCCCTGAGATAGATGCAACACCCTCCGGGCTCGATCTCAGAAAATCTCCATGCCTAGGATCTTCCTTGCAGGGCCCAAATCCTTCATCTCAAACTCTCGAGATAAGGATGCCTTCAGATCCTGCACAACCTTCCTACTCTTGCATGCTATAAGCATGTCATCCACATACAAGAGTAGGAACAGCCTAGAACCATCCTCAAGAGACTGAACATAAACACAGGGATCAAACTCGCACCTGGAAAGTCCAATGCTGCGCACATAGGAGTCGAACCGCTTGTACCATTGCCTCGGTGACTGCTTCAGCCCGTACAGCGACTTCTGCAACAAACAAACCTTTTCCTCTGATCCTGGAACCCTGAAACTAGGTGGCTGCTCCATGTAAATCCTCTCCTCTAAATGCCTATGGAGGAACGCCGTCTTGATATCCATCTGCTCCAGCTCTAAATCCTGAGCTGCTACAATGCTCAACAATACTTTGATGGAAGTATGTCTTACGACAGGAGAGAAGACCTCGCTGAAGTCGATGCCTTCCTTCTGAGAGTATCCCTTGGCCACTAATCTCACCTTGAATTTGATACCTCCCTGCTCTGAAGGCCCTTCCTTGCGACTGTAGACCCATTTGCAGCCAATGGGCCTCTTTCCCTATGGCAACTGCACCAATCATCACGTCTGGTTCTGGTGGAGAGACTGCATCTGCTCGGACATCGCCTGGATCCACCGCTCTCTGTCCTGGATCTCAATAGCCTCCTGATACGCATATGGGTCTCCATTCACTGTCACCAGGGCATATGACAGCATCTCCTCTAAGCCATATCGGTCCGGTTGCCTGATGGTCCTCTTGAGCTTGTGTAGGGCAACACCGATATCAGTCCTCGGTCCAGCTCGCTCCTGCTGGACCTCTCCGCCTCGATCATCCATCTGAGTCCTCTCTACCTGTGGAGATAACTTAGGTAGGTTCTTCACCTGAATGTCATGTCCTCCAGAAGTACCTGCAAGAGGCAAAATAAAAGAGGTAAGCTGTCCAGCAGCGCCCTGCTAGACCTCCTCCTGCTCCTCCTGCTCCTCCATGCCTGCTCGCCTCCGTAGGACTGACTCCTCATCAAAAGTCACATCCCGACTAATGATGACCTTCTTTTCCAAGGGATCCCATAGCCTGTATCCCTTGACTCCTCGCGGATAGCCTAGAAACACCGTCTTGCATGATCTGGCGTCTAGCTTGCTTCGCTCACCAGCTCTAATGTGCACATAGGCTGTGCACCCAAATACCTGTAGATGGCCCAGCCCAACTGTGCTCCCAGACCACACCTCCTCTGGAAGCCTGCCTTCCAACCTGGTGTGAGGTGACCGATTGACCAAGTAACCCGCTGCGTCAACTATGTCAACCCAGAACTCCTTTGGAAGCCCTGCCTGCAGCCTCATGCATTGTGCCTTTTCTAGAAGTGTTCTGTTCATCCTCTCGGCCACCCCATTCTGCTGTGGAGACCCTTAACTGAGAAGTATCTCCTGATCCAACACTCTTCACAGTAGTCCTAGAACTCTCTGCTGGTGTACACCCCACCATTGTCTGACCTCAGACACTTCATGCTCCTCCCCTGCTCCTTCTCCACCTCAGCTCTCCAGATGTTGAACTTGGTGAAGACCTCTGACTTCTCTCTCATGAAGTAAATCCAGAGTTTCTTTGAGAAGTCATTAATCAGGGTCATGAAGTATCTGGCCCCATTCCTAGCTAAAACTAGGGCTGATCCCCACACATCCGTGTGTACTAACTCTAGAGGGACTGCACTACAGGCTGTACTGATGTTGAACTGAACTCTTCTCTGCTTTTCCATCTGGCAAGGCTCACAGATCTCTCCTATAGCACCATCCTCCAGATCAGAGATGAGTCCTCTCCTGCTCAACTCCCTCAGCCCCCTATCACCCATGTGGCCTAGGCGGTAGTGCCACATCCTGTAAGCCCCCTGCTGGTCTTGTGCTGCAGCTGCTGCATCAGACTCTCCGATCACCACAGATCCCTCCATGCGATAGAGGTTATTGTCCAACCTCCTGCCTCTCATCACTACCATGGCTCCATTGGAGATGTTCAGTACTCCGCTTCTAGCCCAACTGCTAAAGCTGTATCCACTACGCTCCAAATAGCCAAGTGACACCAGATTCTTTTCCAGCTCCGGATGTGCTTTACATTTGTCAATGTCTTCACAATCCCATCAAACATCCTCACCCTGACTGTCTCTATCCTAGCCACCTTGCAAGGATGATTGTCACCTAGAGTCACTGATCCCTCATCTGTCTTGATGTATGTCGCAAACCAAGACCTGTGTGGTGTGTAGTGATGTGAGCATGCAGAGTCTAGTGTCCACTCCTCTGTGTAATGCCTGTGACCATCTGATACCACAAGTAGATCATCCTCCACCTGCTGCCCAACAACTGCACTCACTGATTCTGAGCCACTTCTTTCTCCCTTCTTGCTCTTCCATAGTGGACATTCTCGCTTGAAGTGCCCGAACTCGTTGCACTTGAAGCATTTTACCTCTTTCTTTCCCTTCTTAGACTTGGACCGTCCCTTGGACTTGCTTCTGCCTCTGCCTCTACCTGTCCTCTCCCCTACTGCCAAACCCTCCTGGGGAGCCCGATCTCTGGTCAACTTTTCTCTCTGCTCATTAGACCTTAGCACTGAGACCATGTCCTCATATTCTAGAGTCTCCTTGCTGTAGAGCAGTGTAGTCATCAAAGAATCATATGATCCTGGCAGCGAACACAAAAGCAATAGAAACTTGTCCTCCTCATCCAGCTTCACCCCGATATTCATCAACTCCATGCACAACTGGTCGAACCTCTGAATGTGGCCAATCACATCAGATCCCTCCTGCATCCGAAGACTGTACAACCTCTTCTTCAGCATTAACTTGTTGCACATATTCTTCCCCATGTACATGGTGTGCAACTTCGACCAAAGGCCCTTTGGGGTCTTTTCTTCTAGCACCGAATACAACATCGCATCCGCCAAATATCCTCTGATCACCGAGCATGCTTTCTTCTCCAACGATGCCCACTGTCTATCTGTCATTCCCTCAGGCTTCTCATCCAAAGCCTGATTTAGATCTGCTTGCACCAGAAGATCCTCCACCCAAATTTTCCACATGGAAAAATTCCTCTTGCCATCAAACTTCTTGAACTCGACCTTCATATTGCTTCCCATGACTGGATCCAAGCCAAACAAGCAATATAAAATCAAGAAGTGTAGAATATACCTTGATGGTACCTTGCTGAAAATTTTTAGCACTTGGGATCTTCAACTTCTCACGCTTGGAACTGCTTCCTCACCATCGTGGCTCTGATACCAACTATTAGAGCATGATCCTGGCTCCTCCCATGGACCTTGGGTGTAGTGAAACCAGCAACGAATAGATCAGGAGACTTCTGGACACGATCTAAGGCTCTTGACGAAATCAGCCTAGTTGTTGTCTTCTTCGTTAGCCTTTTATTCCAGATGAAGAACACCTCTGAAAACACCTCTAAAAAATCCAAGATCTGGTACCCAACTAGATCAGGCCTGGACTGAGGTTGTCCAATTTATAGATCTTAAATTAGGACATTCTAGATAGAGAAGAAGGTAGATAGAGACAGACCTCGCAGATCTGTCCTGCTGCAGCACTTTCTGTAGATCTGTTGATGGAGATCTCACCCGCACCTCAAACGACCTCAGATCAACTCCAGATCTGAGAGAGACTTGTACAAACCTCTTCTCAAGAGATTTCAAATCTTGGACCTGATGTTTGGGTGACTTCAAGAGAGGAGGGGAGCAATCTGGTTGGCGGCTGCAAGGAGGAAGGGGCTAATGCCTCCCTTCTTTCTTTCCTTATCTGGACCTGGCAGCAAGAAACCCTAGGGTTTCTTGCTCCTGGGGTGTGGAGGATGGCTGGAGAGAGAGAGGAAGAAGAGAGAGAGAGACTTGGGAGAAAGAGTCATCTATTACTTGGCTTAATCAAACCTATACACAGTACATGTATATATAAACACCGGGTCAAGTGATCCAAACCCAAAACTCCCTTGACCAACTCTATGGGAGATTAGGTTAACCCAAGCCTATGTACACCCATGACTCGACCTAATCTCACCTATCCTGGGCCCAGACCTAGCCCATAAAGAGTTGGTCTCTTGAGGCCCACATAACCTAGACCTCAAGAATCCGAAAGGCCCACAGCCTTTCAACCTAAGGCCCAACTAGCCCTAGAGCCTCCATGAAGCCCTCATGAATGATGGACCTTGGCCTTAGCCTTGGTCCCTGGGCCTTGGGCACACCACCTAGATCACAACAGGTTAGACCCAATTATATCACCTAATCTAATTAAGTAACAAATGATCTTTATTAAATCTTAATCAAATCAAAAGTTAATCGAGCTTAAGTTTCGATCAAATCAAAAATCGAGCACCCTTAGCGATTAGGTCATCTCATAACCTAATCGGGTCAAACCAAATTGAATCTAAATCAATTAGATTTGATTCAAAACTTAATACTCAATCAAATTAAGCTAATTAACAATCTAATCACTAATCAATCTTCCTATAATTCACTAATAATTAGCAAATTAATTTATTATAACTTTTGCATAGTATTAATCATCAATCGAATTGACTATTTTACCTTAGAATAATTTTTAATTATCAATCAGCAACATGATCAGTCAGAAACTTTTTTGGAGTGTAATCTCATAGGTTCAAACCTAAGTTAGTAGCACAGAAACAATCTTTCTATACCAATCAAAGTGACCATCTAGTAATGATACCCGACGTCCGGATAGATCGAAAAATTATAAAGCAACATGCAATAACTTATTGGCATATGATTACTGTATAATTCATCTCTTTGATCCAAATGCTCAAGATGACCTAGGGTTTAACTGTCAATCCTGATATAATCATCCACATTATATTTTAATTTTTCAAATCCATCATATATATTATCCTGATCAAAATTTTACTGAATTGAAACATACTGATACATTAACTTCTACTTATTTGGAGGAGTCAATTCTATCTTGACTCACACACCGACTTCGTAAGTACTTGACTGTATCCAAAAATCTTTCATCACTGAATTAAAAATTTAGACAGTCCGATATCAAAGCATAATGAATTACTTACAAGTCACTGTGGTGATCTCAGATCAGAAGAATATTTATATCCATATCCTTTGCGAGCTACTCTTGACAACAGAGTGCTCAGTAGTTAGTCACATTCAGTGAGATATAATCCTACATCTCACTTGCATGCCATGTCAATATCTCACACTCCTTGATTAAGAGGATAACCAATGCACACGACACACAATGACATACACTTGATATAGCTATCATCCTAATAATAGTATATCATTTAGTCATGAACTAGGATTTAAGGACTAAATGATATATCCTCCTATATCAATTCAAATAATTCTAAGGACTTCATCACAAAATAGGAGTTCAATTAAGATGTACAAGAGTGATGAAAAAACTAAATAATATTTATTTATTTAATAATTCATATACAATTATAATGATTAGGATAACCATCAACAGGCTGACGATTGTCTTTGAGATATAATTTCCAATAGATGACTAATACAAGGTTGATAGTTAAACCCTAGGTCATCTTAAGTATTCAGGGTCAAAGGGATGAATTATGCGGTAATCATATTTCATGATTTTTGAGTATTTTCTTGCAAATATTCGACCTATTTAGATGTCGAAAATTATTGCTAGATGGTAACTTCGATTAGTATAAGAAATAGTTTTTTATGCTACCAGCTTAGTGTTCAACCTCTGGAATCATACACAAAGTCAGACAAAGTAAGAAAGAATTGACCTAAGTCTATGTGTTTAATTTGAAGTATATGATTTGATTGAATAAATAGATTAGCTTAATTAAAAATTAAGTTAGAAATCATATGGGATTAAATAGTTGACTATGTCTAGCTAGCACTGGACATGAGGTTCAAGTTTAATTTCGAAGATGATGATCATCTAATCAATGATCCAAAAAATTCATAAGAGATTGAATTTATATCCTAATTAATTTTAGATTAGATCTGATTTAATTAAGGCTTAATTGGGTTAAAAATTCAAGTTAGATTTGGATTAAAATTTTAATTAGATTAGGATTGACAGTCTCTTCAAGTTTGGTTCGAATGCGATTTGAATCATATTTCAATTGGACTCAGATTGGACCCAATTTAGAATAGATCCAAAGAGTCCAAGATCATAGAGAGACTCTCTCATGTATAGCCGACCAAATAAGGGAGTGATGCATTATTTTTCCACCCCATATGGGAGTGCACAATGAAGAGTTCATGCGTGACAAAATTGGGCACTCTCCTTTCTCTTCTACATTTCCTATTGGATGAGGTTAAGTGTCCTAAATTAGTTAGGACTTTTGATCAAATTTGGATATCTTATTTACTTAAGGGGAGGGCCTAACCACTGATGGTTATGGTCTTATTTTTTTGTGACAAAAAGGAGAAATTCCAGTGGTGTGTGAGAGTCTTTTGTGTGATAAAAGAAGTGGGAAGGTTGACACCAATCTGATTTTTGCATGAAGGCTTCTTTCTTGGCATGGAGTGTCCTATCCAAGATCACACCTTGATAGGATATTAGATCTCCTACCTTCTTTTGCTTCCCTTCGATAGATTAATGTCCAAGAAAATTATCTCTCTTTCCTACGGAGCCTAACGTGCGTACGAAGTAGAGGATCTTTGAGTTCAGACCTCACGAGATATCATATTCGAGCAACCCCCTGGAGATTTTGATCCTCTATTCCAATATGATTCAAATAATTTATAAAGATTATAAATTAATAGAATAAAAAAAATTTCAGATGCACTTTAGCAATTTGATCAGATCGGATCAAGTTTTCCTTTAGACACAAGTCCAGGGTGAGTCGACTCAGTTCTGTGAATAGATTTTTTTTTTATATGTGATATAATGTAATATGATCTAAATTGTTTAGACATTAGACCCATAAACTTAATTGAGAATTAAGATATAAAATTAAATAGATCTAAAAAATTGTGAATTCAAGATCTAAGTCAATTTCATAATACATGGATTCAAGGTGTGGGTATCTCAATTAGGTCTAGTTTGAGTGGTTAATTAAGTTGAATCAAATATTGATTAGGAGGGGATCAAATGTACTCATAACCAACCCAAGTAGTTGTATATTTGGTCAGATCGATTAGCAGCCATATGTTATCGATCAACTTGAGACCTAATTCATCTCAGTAGATCGAGCCCAGGTCAATAGGCTAATCTGATCAATTTTAATCAACCAATTTAATATCTAAGGTAAGTACATAAATGATAGTTCTTTAATTAATTCTGTTATCTGACCTGGCTCATTCATTGGTGTCTAAGAGAAGCAACGGGGGATCCCCACATATCTTAACTTATTGCATTGGATTTTTTTATATTTTACTTGAGCTAGCCCATGCCACTAGGTTAGTCATAACTATTATGACTAATTAAGGAAGAGACCTAAATCAAATCTCTCTAATAAAATATTAAATCTAGCAGTCTTCCACCATTGTAGTTGTGCGGATCTTTTTCGGGGTTGATTATTCTTGGCTGGATACAGTGGTTCAGTTATATTGAAAAGATGTAACTACACTATTAGGTATGAGATGCTGTAAGGTGGAGATGGGGTTGGGCTCAATATTTCGGATATAGTGAGAATCTAAATAATAGCTCTATTTCGTACAAATGGTGGGTCTGACTTAACTAAGGAGTGGGCCAATATTTCGGGCATGGTGAGGCTTCACGAATTAGAGACCAGAGATGGCGCATCATATTTGAAGAAATATTGAACAAGAGTTGTCTACTTATCGGTTGATCCATCATCAATAATTGTTAGGTGAGGTAGTGAGCCATTCGGTGAGATCACAGCACCCACTAGAAATCTTTGATCATGGAGGTTTTTATTTCTCTACCCAGGGAGTGTGGGGATCTGAGAAAAATAGTGAGAGCTCATATTTATTTTTAAAATAAAATCTTTAAAATAAATTGGTTAAGTCAATTACAAAATCTAACTAAAAATTTTGACTCTCTATAGGAACAATATCTGCTTCAAATCTCCTAGCCAGGATCCTAAAAATCAATAGGTTGACTGAACCAAATTTTAAGGATTGGCTTTGAAACTTGAAAATTATTATAAATTTTGAGAAATTGACCTATGTCCTTGACCAGGACCTTCCCCCTCTTCCAGTCCATCCGACCACTGATCAGAGAGTGTCTCATGAGAAGTGGTTGGATAATGACAACAAGGTTAGGTGCTACATATTGGCATCAATATCTAATGAATTGTAGCGCCAACATGAGGATATGAGGACTACCAAGCAAATGCTGTTTTACCTACAAGAGTTGTCTAGTGAACAGAGTCGCACAGCTCGCTACGAAGTATCCAAGTGACTCTTTAAAGCAAAGATGCATGATGGGCAGTCAGTCCATGATTATTGTTTAATAATGATCAAGGACCTCGAAGAGCTTGAGAAGCTTGGTATATTCATGGATAAAAACTTACAGGTTGATCTCATTCTGCAATCCTTGATGATTCATATGGGTAGTTTATTATAAACTTTCATATGAATAAGATCCAGTGCACCATCTATGAGTTGGTCAACATGCTAGTTACTACTGAGGGTACCTTGAAGAGTTCAAGAGGCTCTGTGCTTGCTGTGGAGTGAATTTCTTTCAAGAAAAAGTCTACTGAGAAGAAGAAAATGTCTGTGAAGAAATAGAAGGTGGAGAAGGAAAGAAGAGGCAAATCTTTGCCTTATGGCATTAGAGGATGTGGTAAACAATGATGATTCAATTTCTAAATTTACATTCAAAGAACTATATGATACTTTCAATGATTTACTTTATGATTTTAAGAAGATATCTCGTAAGAACAAAAAACTAAAGAAAGAGAATCAAACCTTAAGTAAGGATAAAGCTAAAATGGAAGAAGATATGAAGGAATTACAAAGTAAGCTAGATGAATCAAATGAAAAGAATAAATCCTTACAAGATGAAGTGATTAGAATAAGATCTATAGAAGATAGATTCATGCTAAGTTCTGACAAGTTGTAAATATTGATTAATAATCAAAGGATGTTTTTGATAAAGTCAGTATAGGATATAATCCATTAAGAAAGCAAAAATTTTAAAGAATGTATATGCAAAATCTCAAAATTATGGTAAAACTATTGCTTATTATAAATGTAATAAAATTAGATATAAATTTATAAAATATAAAATATTTAACTCAAATAAATCAAAGATAAAGCAAATTTGGATTTTAAAAGGAACTCTTTATGCTAACCCCAAAGGACCCAAGTTAGCTTGGGTACCTCAGTTTACTTGAATACTTATGTGGGTGTGCTTGACATCCGTGAGAGCTGAAAGAAGGTGGTATATTGATAGTGGATGCTCAAGACACAATTTATTTCTCTTAAAGCTAAAGATGGAGATGTAGTAACTTTTGAAGACAATAGTAAGGGCAAAATAATTGATCTCGGTACTATCTTGATAACACCCTCCACTTGTATTGAAAATATTTTGCTAGTAGAAGGTTTAATGCATAACTTGCTTAGCATTAGTCAATTATGTGATAGAGATTTTAATATTTTATTCCAATCAACTCATTGCATTGTAACTAGTTCATTTAATAAAAATATTAAATTTATAGGAAAAAGATATGGCAATATTTATATTGTTGATCTTGATGAACTTAAAAATAAAAATATTGAATATCTTATTGCTATGAATGCTAAAGTAAATGAATCTAGTTAGATTTGGCATAATAGACTAGGTCATGCAAGCATGGATTCATTGGCTAGATTAATTAAACTTGATTTGGTAAAAGATTTACCTAAAATAAATTTTGAAAAGAATATAATTTGCAAAGCATGTTAACTTGGTAAACAAACAAAATCTTCTTTCAAATCAAAAAATATTATCTCAACTAGTAAGCCACTAGAATTACTTAATATGGATTTATTTGGACCTATTTCAACTACTAGTCTTAGAGGAAAAAGATATGATTTTGTTATAATTGATGATTTTTCAAGATTTTCTTGACTTTATTTCTATCATATAAAGATGATGCCTTTAAGATGTTTGTTGATTTATTTAATAAAATAACAAGAGAAAAAGAATGTAGTGTTTTGAATATAAGAAGTGATCATAGAATCGAATTTGAAAATCATAAATTTAAAAATTTTTATTCTAAAAATAGAATTAATCATAATTTTTCAGCACCTAGAATACCTCAACAAAATAGGATGGTAGAAAGAAAGAATAGGACTTTAATTGAAATGGTATGGACCATACTTTGTGAAAGCAACCTATCAAAATATTTTTGAACAGAAGCTATTAACACCGCATGCTATTGTTATGATCCAGATGGTGTGCCCAAGGCCCAGGGGACCAAGGCTAAGGCCAAGGTCCATCGTTCATGAGGGCTTCATGGAGGCTCTAGGGCTAGTTGGGCCTTAGGTTGAAAGGCTGTGGGCCTTTCAGGTTCTTGAGGTCTAGATTATGTGGGCCTCAAGGGACCAACTCTTTATGGGCCAGGTCTGGGCCCAGGATAGGTGAGATTAGGTCGAGTCATGGGTGTACATGGGCTTGGGTTAACCTAATCTCCCATAGAGTTGGTCAAGGGAGTTTTGGGTTTGGGTCACTTGACCCGGTGTTTATATATACATGTACTGTGTATAGGTTGGAAGAAGCCAAGAAAATAGATAACTCTTTCTCCCAAGTCTCTCTCTCTCTTCTCCCTCTCTCTCCAGCAATCTTCCATGCACCAGGAGCAAGAAACCCTAGGGTTTCTTGCCGCCAGTCCATAAAAGGAAAGTGAAGAAGGGGAGGCGCTAGCCCCTTCCCCCTTTTCCAGCCGCCAGCCATTTCTTCTCTCTCCTCTCTTGCAGGCACCCAAACACAGATTCAGGACCTGAAATCTCTTGAGAAGAGGTTGGTACAAGTCCCTCTCAGATCTAGAGTTGATCTGAGGTCGTTTGAGGCACGGGTGAGATCTCCATCAACAGATCTACAAAAAGGCTGCAGCAGGACAGATCTGTGAGGTCTGTCTCCATCTATCTTCTTCCCATCTAGAATACCCTGATTAAGATCTACAAATTGAAGAACCTCGGTCCATGTCTGATCTGTTGGGTACCAGATCTTGGATTTTTTAGAGGTGGTTTCAAAGGCGTTCTTCATCTGGAATGAAAGGCTGACGAAGAAGACAGCAACTAGGCTGATTTCATCAAGGGCCTTGGATCGTGTACAGAAGTCTCCAGATCTATTCGTTGCTGGTTCTGCTACACCCAAGGTCCATGGAAGGAGCTGAGATCATGCTTCAATAGTTGGTATCAGAGCCATGGTGGTGAGGAAGCGGTTTCAAGTGCGAGAAGTTGAAGATCCCAAGCGCTGAAAATTTTTAGCAAGGTACCATCAAAGTATATTCTACCCTTCTTGATTTTATATTGCTTGTTTGGTTTGGATCCAGTCATGGGCAGCAATATGAAGGTCGATTTCGAGAAGTTTGATGGCAAGGGGAATTTTTTCATATGGAAAATCTGGGTGGAGGATCTTTTGGTGCAAGCAGATCTGGATCAGGCTTTGGATTAGAAGCCTGAGGGAATAACGGATAGACAATGGGCATCGTTGGAGAAGAAAGCATGCTCGGTGATCAGAAGATGTTTGGCGGATGCGGCATTGCATTCGGTGCTAGAAGAAAAGACCCCGAAGGGCCTTTGGTCGAAGTTGCACACCATATATATGGGGAAGAATATGTGCAACAAGCTGATGCTGAAGAAGAGGTTGTACAGTCTTCGAATGCAGGAGGGATCTGATGTGATTGGCCACATTCAGAGGTTCGACCAATTGTGCACAGAGTTGGTAAATATCAGGGTGAAGCTGGATGAGGAGGACAAGTCTCTATTGCTTTTATGTTCACTGCTGGATCATATGATTCTTTGGTGACTACACTGCTCTACGGCAAGGAGACTCTAGAGTATGAGGACATGGTCTTGGTGCTGAGGTCGAATGAGTAGAGAAAAAGTTGACCAGAGATCGGGCTCCCGTGGAGGGTTTGGCAGTAGGGGAGAGGACTGGTAGAGGCAGAGGTAGAAGCAAGTCCAGGGGGCGGTCCAAGTCCAGGAAGGGAAAGAGAGAGGTGAAATGCTTCAAGTTCAAAGAGTTTGGGCACTTCAAGTGAGAATGTCCACTGTGGAAGAGCAAGAAGGGAGAAAGAAGTGGCTTAGAATCAGTGAGTGCAGTTGCTGGGCAGCAGGTGGAGGATGATCTACTTGTGGTATCAGATGGTCACAGGCATTACACAGAGGAGTGGACACTAGACTCTGCGTGCTCACATCACTACACACCACACAGGTCTTGGTTTGCGACATACACCAAGACAGATGAGGGATTAGTGACTCTAGGCGACAATCATCCTTGCGAGGTGGCTGGGATAGGGACAGTTAGGGTGAGGATGTTTGATGGGATTGTGAGGACATTGACAAATGTAAAGCACGTCCCGGAGCTGGAAAAGAATCTGATGTCACTAGGCTACTTGGAGCGTAGTGGATACAGCTTCAGCAGTAGGGCTAGAAGGAAGTACTGAACATCTCCAATGAAGCTATGGTGGTGATGAGAGGCAGGAGGTTGGACAATAACCTCTATTGCATGGAGGGATCTGTGGTGATTGGAGAGTCTGATGCAGCAGCTGCAGCACAGGACCAGAAGGGGGCTTACAGGATGTGGCACTACCGCCTAGGCCACATGGGTGACAGAGGGCTGAGGGAGTTGAGCAGGAGAGGACTCATCTCTGATCTGGAGGATGGTGCTACAGGGAGATCTGTGAGCCTTGCCAGATGGAAAAGTAGAGAAGAGTTCAGTTCACCATCAGTACAGCCCGGAGTGCAGCCCCTCTGAGTTAGTACACACGGATGTGTGGGGACCAGCCCCATTTTTAGCTAGGAATGGGGCCAGATACTTCATGACCCTAATTGATGATTTCTCAAGGAAGCTCTGGATTTACTTCATGAGAGAGAAGTCATAGGTCTTCACCAAGTTCAAGATCTGGAGAGCAGAGGTGGAGAAGGAGCAGGGGAGGAGCGTGAAGTGTCTGAGGTCAGACAATGGCGGAGAGTACACTAGCAGAGAGTTTCAGGACTACTATGAGGAGTGTGGGATCAGGAGACACTTCTCAGTTAGGGGACTCCACAGCAGAATGGGGTGGCCGAGAGGATGAACAGAACACTTTTGGAAAAGGCACGATGCATGAGGCTGCAGGCAGGGCTTCCAAAGGAGTTCTGGGTTGACACAGTAGACGCAGTGGGTTACTTGGTCAATCGATCACCTCACATCAGGTTGGATGACAGACTTCCAGAGGAGGTATGGTCTGGGAGGACAGTTGGCTGGGCCATCTATGGGTATTTGGGTGCACGGCCTATGTGCACATAGGAGCTGGTGAGCGGAGCAAGCTAGACGCCAGATCACTCAAGATGGTGTTTCTAGGCTATCCGTGAGGAGTCAAGGGATACAGGCTGTGGGATCCCTTGGAAAAGAAGGTCATCATTAGTCGGGATGTGACTTTTGATGAGGAGTCAGTCCTACGGAGGCGAGCAGGCATGGAGGAGCAGCAGGAGCAGGAGGAGGTCCAGCAGGGCGCTGCTGGACAGCTTACCTCTTTGATTTTGCCTCTTACAAGTACTACGGGAGGACATGATATTCAGGTGGAGAACCTACCAAAGGTGTCTCCACAGATGGAGAGGACTCGGATGGATGATCGAGGTGGAGAGGTCCAGCAGGAGCGAGCTGGACGAGGATTGATATCGGTGTTGCCCTACACAAGCCCAAGAGGATCATCAGGCAACCGGACTGATATGGCTTCGAGGTGACGCTGTCATATGCCCTGGTGACAGTGAATGGAGACCCATATACGTATCAGGAGGCTATTGAGAGCCAGAACAGAGAGCGGTGGGTCTAGGCGATGTTCGAGAAGATGCAGTCTCTCCACCAGAACCAACGTGGCGATTGGTGCAGTTGCCACAGGGGAAGAGGCCCATTGGCTGCAAATGGGTCTACAGTCGCAAGGATAGAGTGGAGCTGGTTGAGGCCTTGGGACACCAAGGTGGAGATTGTTATGATCCAGGTGGTGTGCCCAAGGCCCAGGGGACCAAGGCTAAGGCCAAGGTCCATCATTCATGAGGGCTTCATGGAGTCTCTAGGGCTAGTTGGGCCCTAGGTTGAAAGGCTGTGGGCCTTTCGGGTTCTTGAGGTCTAGATTATGTGGACCTCAAGGAACCAACTCTTTATGGGCCAGGTCTGAGCCCAGGATAGGTGATATTAGGTCGAGTCATGGGTGTACATGGGTTTGGGTTAACCTAATCTTCCATAGAGTTGGTCAAGGGAGTTTTGGGTTTCGGTCACTTGACCTGGTGTTTATATATACATGTACTGTGTATAGGTTGGAAGAAGCCAAGAAAATAGACAACTCTCTCTCCCAAATCTCTCTCTCTCTTCTCCCTCTCTCTCCAGAAATCTTCCATGCACCAGGAGCAAGAAACCCTAGGGTTTCTTGCCGCCAGTCCATAAAAGGAAAGTGAAGAAGGGGAGGTGCTAGCCCCTTCCCCCTTTGCAGCTGCCAGCCATTTCTTCTCTCCCCTCTCTTGAAGGTGCCCAAACACCAGGTCCAGGACTTAAAATCTCTTGAGAAGAGGTTGGTACAAGTCCCTCTCAGATCTGGAGTTGATCTGAGGTCGTTTGAGGTGCGGGTGAGATCTCCATCAACAGATCTACAAAAAGGCTGCAGCAGGACAGATCTACGAGGTCTGTCTCCATCTATCTTTTTCCCCATCTAGAATATCCCGATTCAAGATTTATGAATTGGAAGACCTCGGTCCAGGTCTATTCTAGTTGGGTACCAGATCTTGAATTTTTTAGAGATGGTTTCAAAGACGTTCTTCATCTGGAACGAAAGGCTGACGAAGAAGACAGCAACCAAGCTGATTTCGTCAAGGGCCTTGGATCATGTCCAGAAGTCTCCAGATCTATTCGTTGCTGGTTTCACTGCACCAAAGGTCTGTTGGAGGAGCCGGGATCGTGCTCCAATAGCTATGTGCTAAATAGAGCACTAATTAGACTAATTTTAAAGAAAACCTCATATGAGTTTTACAAAAAAAAGAAGCCTAACATTTCATACTTAAAAATTTTCGATTGTAGATATTTTATTCTAATAAATAATAAAGATAAACTAAAAAAAATTTGATATAAAATTTAATGAAGATATTTTTCTAGATTATTCATCTCATAGTAGAGCATATATAGTATTTAACAAAAAAATATTAATAGTAAAAAAATCGGTGCATGTTATTTTTGATGAGACTAATTCTCTTAAAGTAAGGAAAGAAGAGATTGATGTAGATACAGAAAATCTTGGGAAGAAGTTAAAGGATATGAGTATTGAAGATACTCCTTCTCAAGAAAAAAAGATGTGGAGCAAAATGTTGAAGAAAATATACCACAACCTCAAGATGAGCAAGGTACATCAAATTTATCAAAGAAATGGAGGTATGATCCCAAACACCCTAAGAAGTTAATTATTGGTTATCCATCTCATGATGTTAAGACTAGAGCATCACTTAGGGAAGCAATAAAGCACTTTGCATTTGTATCATATTTAGAACCTAAAAACATAATAAAAGCTAAAAAGGACCCATATTAGATATTAGCAATGCAAGAAAAACTAAATCAATTCGAAAGAAATAAAGTTTGAGAATTAGTTGAAAGACCTAAAAACTTCTTAATAAATGGGATAAAATGGATTTTCAGGAATAAGCTAGATGAAAAGGGCAATGTAATTAAAAACAAGAGTAGATTGCTTGCATAAGGATACAATCAAGAAGAGGAAATTGATTTTAATGGATCTTTTGCACCGGTTGCTAGACTTGAGGCTATTAGATTGATCTTAGCATTTGCTTGTTTCATAAATTTTAAATTTTTTCAAATAGATGTGAAAAGTATATTTTTGAATAGATTGATTGAAGAGAAAGTTTATGTAGAACAACCTTCAAATTTTGAAAATCTAGAATTGCCCAATCATGTATATAAATTTAAGAAAGTTTTATATGGATTAAAACAAACACCTAGGGCATAGTATGATAGATTGAGTAAGTTTTTCTAAACAATGATTTTAAAAAAGAAAATATAGATAAAATATTATTTATAAAAAAAAAATAAATGACTTATTGATTGTACAATTATATGTTGATGATATTATATTTGGTGCTATGATGAAATCTTGTCTAGAGAATTTGCTAGCCTTATGTAGGATGAGTTTGAGATGAGTATGATGGGAGAATTGAAGTTCTTCCTTAGACACGAGATCAAGCAATCAAATGAAGAGATCTTCATCAATCAAAGAAAATACATGAAGAAAATATTAAGAAAATTTGAGATGGAGAATGTCAGAGAAAGTGGCATCCCTATGAGTACAAGTTGCAAGCTTAATCAAGATCCAAAAAAAAAAGTAGTTGATCCTAAGCTATATCAAGATATGATTGGATCCTTACTTTATTTAACTGCTAGTAGGTTAGATATAATGTTTAATGTATCTATGTGTGCACGTTATCAATCAAATCTTAAGAAATCTCATATAGCTGTAGTTAAAAAAAAATTCAAATATTTAATAAATACTCAAGATGTAGGTTTGTGGTACTCAAAACAATCTTCATTGAACTTAATTGGATATAGTGACTCAGATTTTACTGGTTGTTGCTTAGATAGGAAGAATATAGATGGTACTTATCAATTTTTAAAAATTAATTTGATCTCGTATTTTAGTAAGAAATAAAATTTAGTAGCTTTGTCTACGACAGAAGTCAAATACATTGCTGCTGGGAGTTATTGTGCTCAATTATTATGGATCAAACAACAACTAGAGGATTATGAGATTACTTATAATAATATTTGTATTTGATGTTAATACTAGTACCATAAATCTAATAAAAAATTCAGTATTACATTCAAGATCAAAACATATAAAAGTTAGACATCATTTTATTAGGAATCATGTGCAAAATAATGACATAGTTTTTAAATTTGTATCAATTGAGAATCAAATTATCGATATTTTTACTAAACCTTTAAATGAAGAAAGATTCTGTGCCATAAGAAAGCAAGTGGATTTATTTGATCCATATTATTAAATTATTGAATATGCTTATGTGTTGATTGCTTCAATGTGATGAATTTTTTTAAACCACACATGTTTAAATTGCACTAGAGGAGAAGGCATGTATCATTTTTAGCCTTAGAATTTTAAAATTCATATTTATGCTGAACTGAGCCAGCTAACATTTTTATGCATGAAAATCTTAGTTGACTAACTACTTAGTCGACTCAGAATTTATATGAGCTGACTAAGTTGTCAGGATTATATATTTTTTTAACAAGATGTCTGGTCAGTCTTTAAAGGCTTTAGATCATAACCGACCAACCTAAAAACCTTAGAAACCTCAAAATCTTTCTCCTGAACCCCTAATCCACTTCAAATCAAAGAGATTATCGGATCCATGGTGCCCAAGAAACAAGTTGCTTCATGATTGAAGCGCCAATGTCCTTTTTTGCCGCCAAGAAGAGGTATTCACAGGCAAGAACGGCGAACAAAGCACCATCAAGACTGTCCCTCTGAGCCATCTTAGTCTTTTCCACCTCCTCCTCCTTCGATAGCCCCTGCTCAACCCTCTCCTTCAGTCTCTTCACCACTCTATCTTCTTTTAGGTCAAAAAGATCAATTCATTTCTCTTCTAAGGCTGTTACAATTGGAAGAAAAATAGATTTTGATTTTCTGGAAAGTGAGATTTTGAGATAGGAGAATGTTTGAAATTTTAAGGATGGGAATAGTTATGTTCTGGTATTGACCTTCCGACCTATCCAAATCTTGTAAGAAAATTTTATTCAAATGCCATTGTCAGTCCAAGATCTTTTGAAATAGAGGTTATGGAGGTTAAAATTAATTTGACTCAGGAAAGATTAGATATTGTACTTCATGTACCCACTGAAGGACCAAAAAAATTAGATGATAGAACTGCTGGGTTGAGATTTTTATTTGGAAGGGATGATGCAATGAATTTTGAGAAAATTCATGCTAAAGATTTATCTGTGGAACATAGACTTCTTCATCACATGACTATTAGAATCCTCCTCCCTCGGCTTGGAAGGTTGGATTTTTTGACCAAAAATGATGTTGCTATTATGTATCACACTTTAAGGAAAGAAAAATTCAATCTTCCAACTTTGATCTTAAAGGTAATGCAAGAAGTCTCTCAAAGGAAAAAGCTAGCTTTGCCATATGAAATATTTCTAACTCTAGTTCTTCAAGATTTTGGAGTTAATTTTGAAGGAGAGTCTATCCAAAAACTTCAGCATTATGATACTTATAATTTGAAATCAATGAAAAAGATGAAATTTAAGAAAATTGAAAGTCAGTGGTTCAAGTTAGATGAGGAAGAGAAAGAAAGAGACGTGCTCGTGCCTGTGACACAGCGTCTTGCGCCTGCTACGTCTTCCTTTACCATTAGACTTATCGAAGATCAGATTGAGGAGATTGTGCAGCATGTTTCTGACCGTATCTTTGATCATATCTCTGGGTGTCTCTCTTCATTGATGAAGAATGCAGTGAGGAAGGATTTTGCTGAGTAGCATGCTTCTATGCCTATGGATCCAGCTTCCTCCACCCCTCCCAAGCCTACCATAGATTAGGTGGCCTATAAGATGCATGTAGTTGCATTTTGAGCACTTTGATGTCAAATATTTTATGCATGTAGTTGCATTCTGTTTGGACTCAATGTATATTTTTTTTGGAAATTGATTATGTAATATGTCTTTTTTTATCAATGAATGGAGTTTGCCTTTATCTTTATTGTACACTGTTTGATTGAATTGCATAATGTTTAGCCTTTTGATAATGAAAAAAAAGAGGAGAAGAATTCTATATCAAAGTATCAAAGTATCATGAGTATCAAATTTTAACTGATTAAATACAATTGAAATATAAAATTAATAAAAACTTAAAGATGCAATAATTTGAAACATTGAATTGAATGATAATTATATTTCTTGACATAAAGTAAGGGGAGTATCACAAATTTTGATAAAATTAAAATTAAATTAAACATAATTTTCATACTCACGGGGAGTATGTGTAAATCGATATGTTGAGTATGCAATGATAGAAAGTAAAGTTGATAAAATCTAAATGCATATATACAAATAATTAAAAATGAAGTGAATTTGAAATTTGAAGGAAAGGCATACTTAAAAGATTTTATCATCATCAAAAAGGGAGAGATTGTTGACCCCGAGATTGCTTTTGATGATAACAAAAGTATTTGAATATAAATTGTTAGATTACTAACATGGATCTTGAGGATGTACAGCTTTGAATTAAATTTGCTTATTTATCTCAAATATTTTTCAATAAATCAAAATAGAAAACCACCAATCAAATCATTTGTGAAACTTCAGACTAGACACACCTTAGAAGAATTTTGATGAGGAATAAAATCAAGTAAACAAAGTAAATCTAGTCTAGAAAAAAAATTGAGGAAGAAAGATTGGTAAACAACTCTTGGCATGCTTGGCATGTAGACTGAGCTGACCTAATCAAAAACTGAGCCGATCCAGTCTAAGAAGATACAGAAAATAGAAAGAATAGAAAGTAAAATTTCAAGATCTAGAGGACTAAGCTGATCCAGCTTTCAACTAAGCTGACTTAGTGAGCAACCTAGCCGACTCAGATAGAAAGTTAGCCAACCAAATCTGAGGATGCATCCTATTAAAATTTAGCCAACTCAGTGAGGAACTGAGCCGACCCAGTGAGGAACTGAGCCGACTCAAAAAATTGAGCCGATCCAGTGACCTTTAATGGCTAGTTTTTGAAAAAAATAGTTTTTTATCCCATGCACCCTACAACCGTAATTTTCATATCTTTAATAGATCAAACACTTTTCAGAGGATCTTCAAATGATTTTAAGTGATGAAAAACATTAGCATTATATTAGAAACCTTTGGAGAATTGAAAAATATCTCTTGGAACCCTAATGAAGAGCTTTTCTATTTCTATTTTTGAGCTAAACAATGAAAAGAAAAAGTGTCCTACTGATCTTCAGTTGTTCTTCCATCGTGGTCAAGCTGAGAGAAGTCAAAGAATCATCATTGAAGATCTACATTTACATCTCTCAAGTATTCAAAGAGAAAAAGCCAAGCCAACAAGCAAAGCAACTCCAACTTCTTCTATGAGCTTTATTGAGCATTTCTTTCTCTTTTAAATTTTATTGTTATTGTATTTATTTTCAAGTTTCTTGGGGTAAGAAACTTGGGTTGGTCCAAGCCTAGAGTTGGACATTATATGTGGTTTAATTGGTAAGCCAAGTATAAAATCAATCGGGGTTGATTGTTAGCCCATGTAAAACAATCATTGTATGGTTGTGGTTGGTAAACCTAGGATAAAACAAACTAGATTGGATTGTGAGTCCAAAAAAAAATAATCAGACTATAATTCTTATAGTGAATTATAGTTAAATTTTCAAGTGATTTACTTGGGGAGTGGACATAGGTATTGCGTTTGGTGCCGAACCACTATAAAATTTTGAGTTTGTGATTGTATACTTGTTTAATTATCATTTTTACTTATTACATATAGTTTACTTATCTCATTAAGCACTTATTTGCACAAATATTGCTTAAATTTTAAAAATATCCAATTCAACCCCCCCCCTCCTTGGGTAGCCATTCTTGGGCAACACCTTATGTACCAGACCCAAGCAGCACCCTGGAGAGTAGTAAAGAAAGACTTCACAACAAGATGTTTGAGGCCCCTTGCAGCATCATGTGGTCCTTGAAGCTCTTCAGATGGTCACAAGGTTCGGTGGTGCGATCGTAAACCTCCATCGATGGTGCTTTGAAGTAGCAAGAGATCGGCTCCCTCATGATCTACTTTGTGAAGGGAGGGCAAATGGTGAACAAGAGCTCTACCCTCAGAGCCAATTGGTATTGGCAAAGGACTTCAAAGTATCGATCCATCTCTTCGAGCTTTTGGTCTAGCTTATCTTGCTGCTTGGATCCCTTTTTGGGTTAGCAGCACACAAATCTGCTCATAGAGTTTTGAGAAAAAGAAGAGGATGAAAGAGAAGGAGAAGCAAGCTCACACTCCTTACCTTGTTCATTGCTCCTTGGATGAGATTGAGGGCCATAGGTCATCCTTCTTGAATTGGATGGTCAAAGGTGAAGAAAACTGGTCTAGGGTTTCAGGGTTAAATCTTGAAATTTTTTCAAGATCAGCAGCGGAAGACTAAAATAAATCAAAATTTATCTTGTAAAATTAAAGAATCCCTAGATCTAAGATCCAATTACATGATTATTACATGGCATTAAATCAAAAATTAAAATATAAAGAGCAAGAACTATATGTTGATCATATCAACATGTTTCTATACTATATCTAATATAATAGATCAGATCTATTACCTTGCAAGTTAGATGCTCTAATTTTGCTGATCCAAGCTTGAGGATGATGTTGCAAGCTGCATACACGTCTAGCCTCTAGTAGTCATCCACACGAGCCCATGAATTACGATCAGAAGTCCTGGTCTAGAAAATCAGCACAGTATGCTAGTACTGTGTTGATCCTTCTTCGATAGTCGATCAGATACCTCCTTCTTGATTTGGACTCTTTCAAAGATGAGAAATAGAAGAAGAAGTTTTAGATATGAGATACTCTCAGAAAACTTACAAATGGAGGAAGAGAAGAGGTGAACTCAACAACCCTAGAAGAAGACTCTCTTCTTCTTCTCTTTGCTCTCACCTAGACACCTAGTTGTGTGTCTATTATATCTCCACACCCCAAAACTCTTTCTCTTTGATTTTCACACACCCCAAAGGTCTCTCAATGCTCTATAATTTACAAAAATTTTATAAAAAAAATTATTTTAAATAGAGAGATATGAAGAGTTCTTGTCTAGGTCAAATACCTAGTCAAGGATTATCCAAATAAGGCAAGACAAGGGGCGCCCAACTCTTGGACGTCCCCTCCTTCTTTTTCTACCATGGACCACCAGAAAATAGTGTATATTATGTACTGTAAAGGTTATAAAAATTTCAAAAAGAAATTAGATAAAATCAGTGCCATAAGGAAAGAGTTTTGATTTCCTAAAACTCTATCTCATAGAATTTGAAATCCAAACTAATTCCTACTTTGACTTGATCCACAACCACATTCATGTAAGAGAGAAAGAGAGAAAAGTTTTGGGCATACGTGAAGACCTGAGAGAGAGGATTTTGTCACATAAAATAAGAGCGAGTGGGTGTAGGATAAGAGAGAGTGGGTGTGGGGGCTAAGGTGGCGCAAGGTAGAATCCTAGTCTTACTAGGATTCAATCTATGACTTGTTCAAATTTGGTTTCTCAAACCAAATCAAACCAAAACTAAATTAACCTAATTAAAATAGATCTTAACCTAATTAAGAGCCTCATTTAATCAAATTAAATAATATTTAAATCTGATTTAATTTTTTAATCAAATTAGAAATTCGGTTGACCCAAGTCCTATTTGAACTAGGACTAATTTTTTCTTGCACTTGGCTTATCCAATAAACCAATTGGACTTGATCCAATCAAGCCCAAATAGAATATAATTAAATTATATTTAATTAGACTTAATCTCAGTCTTTTGGTTTAATCAAATTAAGCCAATTAGTAATCGAATTGCGAATCGATCCTCCCACAACACTTGTACTAGGTTAAATGCCAATTGTATTGAACATTTAACCCTAAAACGATTCTTAATCGTTGATCAACCATCCAATCGGATCATGAACTCTAATATGTATGACCTCATAGGTCTAAACCTAAGTCGGTAGCATAGAAATAATTTTTTATACCAATTGAAATGACATCTAGCAATGGTACCCGAGATCGGATAGGTCGAATGTGTAGAACAACATCCTTAGAACCCATGCAGATATAGTTTCCATATAATTCATTCCCTTGACCAAAATGCTCATAGGACACCTCAGAGTTCAACTGTCAACTTTGATCAGGTTGTCCATATTGTATTTCAAAATATCAAATCTATCTGATGGATTACCCTGACCAAGGTTTTGCTAAATTGAAATACAGTGACTCATTCTTCTCCAACTCTTTGAGTGGTCAATCCTATCTCGATCACACTCTGACTTTGCAAGTACTTGACTGAGCCCAAAAGCCTTCCGTTGTTGAATTAGAAATTGAGTTAGTCCAGTACCAAAGCACAGTGAGTTGCTTGCAAGTCACTGAGATGATCTCAGGTCTAGGGGACACTTATACCTATATCCCATCAGAGACATTCTCGACAGCAGAATGCTCTGGAGTTGGTCATGTTCAATGATAATGTACCCTTACATCTCACCTGTATGCCATACCAGTGTCTCCACACTCTTTGGTTAAGAGACAATCAACCCATATGGCCTACAGCGACCTATGCTCGATAGAGGCTATCATCCTTATTAACAGCCTATCATTTGGTCATGAACAGTTTTAAGGATTAATCGATAAATTCTCTCTTTATCGAACCTAAATAGTCCTAAGGACTTCATCATAACAATGAAGTTCATTAGAAGATGAAAACTTATAATGAAAATACTAAAAATATATTTTATTTATTAACAAATCAATTACAATATAAGGTTGCTCAACCGTCAACAGGCTGACAATTGACTTTTGAGATATATTTTCCAACAACTCTCACTTCTTCTAAAGCCACTCGGCACAGTATCTAGTACCCATCTTCGACATGTGCTTGTCGAACTCTTTTATTGCCAGGGCTTTAGTGAAGGGGGCGGCCAGGTTTTCCTTTCTGTCATTCTTCTGAAGGTCGATTCACCCCAATCCATGATCTTTCGGACCAGATGGAAGTGGTGCAAAATGTGCTTCATTCGTTGGTGTGCTTTGGGTTCCTTTGCCTGAGCTATGGCACCAATGCTATCGCAGTAGAGCAGGATTGGACCATCGAGGGAGGGTGCTACTCCGAGCTTGGTGATGAATTTTCTCAGTCATACAGCTTTCTTCGCGGCATCCGATGCTATGATGTACTCTACCTTACAAATAGAGTCTGCCACAGTATACTGCTTGAAACTCTTCCAGCAGATGGCTCCACCATTCAGAGTAAAGATATAACCCGACATACTTCTGTTGTCATCATGGTCAATTTGAAAGCTGGAGTCTGTGAACTCTACAAGTTTCAGATCTGACTCGTCATAAACCAACCATTGTTCCTTAGATTTCTCAAATACTTAAGGATGGATTTAACCACTTTTCAGTGGTTTTCTCTGGAATCAGATTGGTATCTACTCACTACTCCTAGTGAGTATGCCACATCTGACCTTGCACATGTCATGGTGTATATGATAGATCCCACAGTCGAAGCATATGAGACTCTACTCATACGCTCTCTCTCTTTAGGAGTTATCGAATAATCCTTCTTAGAGAGAGAAATTCTATGGCCTATCGGTAGATAGTCCTCCTTGAAATTCTCCATGCTGAATCTCTTCAGCACAGTATCTATGTATGTGGACTTGGATAATCCAAGCATCCTTTTAGATCTATCCCTATAGATATTCATTCCTAGGATGTAGGATGCTTCACCCAAATCCTTCATGGAGAACTACGATGATAACCAAACTTTTATTCCATTACTAATTAAGACAATGTCATCCACGTACAAGATAAGAAATACCACAACTGGACCATTTGCCCATTTATAGATGTAGGGCTCTTCTCCGTTCTTAATGAAGTCATACATTTTGATCACCCTATCAAAACACATGTTCCAACTCCGAGAAGCTTGCTTCAATCCATAAATGGATCTCTGAAGCTTGCACACTTTGGACTCATCTGTGGATGTAAACCCCTCAGGTTGTATCATATATACCTCTCCGATCAGCTCTCCATTCAGGAAAGCTATCTTTACATCTATCTGCTAGATCTCATAATCCAGATGGGTAGCTATTACAAGCATTATCCAAATAGATTTGAGTATTACCATAGGGGAGAATATCTCGTCATAGTCAATACCATAACGTTGACGATACTCCTTGGCAACCAGACAGGCTTTATAGATCTCTATCTTTCTGTCTGTGCCCCTCTTCTTTTTGAAGACCCATTTACACCCAATGGGTTTAACCCCTTCAAGTGGGTCAACCAATGTCCATACATCGTTGACCTTCATGGACTCTATTTTGGATTGCATGGCTTCAAACCATTTTTCAAAATCAGGTCTCTGCATTGCATCCATATAGGTGATCGGATCCTCATCATTCTCATCGAGTTTGATAGGATCACCATCCCAGACCAAGAAATCGTAGTATCTATCCGACTGACGTGGTACTCTATCGGATCACCTTAATGGTGCAAGTACATTGGGCTTCAGATTTGATCTAATCAAATCTGACTCAGGTTTAGCCATTGGTGTCGGTCCTTCTACCTGTTGAACTTCATTAAGTTCAACCTTAGAGGCAACAGTTCCTTCACCAAAGAACTCCTTTTCTAAAAAGATTTCCTTAAGGCTGACGAACACCTTTTGTTCATCACCATGGTAGAAAAAATATCTTTTGATCTCTTTGGGGTACCCTATGAATATGCATTTGTCAGACCTAGATCCAAGTTTATCTGTAGCTAACCGTTTGACATAGGTCGGGCAGCCCCAGACCCTAAGGTGTGAAAGTGCTGGCTTATGCCCTATCCATATCTCATATGGAGTCTTAATTACAGACTTACTTGGAACCCTATTTAACAGATAACAGGTCAATTCGAGTGCATATCCCCAAAAGGATATCGGCAAGCTAGCAAAATACATCATAGATCGGACCATGTCTAACAGAGTCCGATTTTTCCTTTCAAACACACCATTATGCTGTGGTGTTCCTAGAGAGTCCATTGGGAGAGAATCCCATTCTCTTCTAGATATGTAAGAAACTCACCAGAAAGGTATTCTCCTCCTCGATCAGATCGAAGAGTTTTAATACTCTTCTCAGTTTATTTTTCTACTTCATTTCGGAATTGTTTGAACATTTCAAATGAATCTGACTTATGTTTCATCAGATAGACATATCCATATCTGGATAGATCATCTGTGAAAGTGATGAAGTAGAAATATCCACCTCTAGCACTTGTGCTCATTGGCCCACATACATCAGTATGTAATAGACCCAAGAGCTCAGTAGCTCTCTCACTTTGTTCAATAATAGGTGACTTGATCATTTTACTAAGAATACAGGACTCACAGTTGGAAGTGATTCACAATCACTGACTTCAAAAATTTTTCTTGAGTCAACCAATTTATCCCGTTCTTGTTTATATGACCTAGCCTACAATGCCATAAGTAGATATCTGATACACTATCTAATCTAGGGTGCTTGCCTGTAGAATAGACTATGTTAACAGGTTGTGATAACATATACACACCATTGTTCAAATGTCCACAAAAAATAGTAACACCATTCATAATGATATTACAAACTTGTTTCCTTATTGAAATTTCATAATCATTTTTAGCCAGAAGGCCTACAGAAATGACATTTCAAAAGAAACTGGGACAGAAATGATAATCATTAAGAATAACGATATGGGACTCAAATACAAGTTTCAAGATTCCTAATGCTAGAATTGGAACTGGTCTTCCATCTCCAACATTCAAGAACCTCTCGCCTTGCTCGAATCTCCTACTGACCTGCAACCCCTGCAATGAATTACAAATATGGTAAGGGCTACCGGTATCCAATACCCAGTCAGTTATATTATGAATAATGAAATTACAAGGAGTTATCATATAAATATCTTGCCCAGCAACAGCTTGCTTCTTTCTCTCCCTGTTCGGGTCCAGGGAGGCAATGTACTGAGGACAGTTCCTCTTCTAGTGCCCCCGCTTCTTGCAAAAGAAGCATTCAGTTTGACTCTTTTCAAACTTAATCTTTCTGGTCTGGCCTTGCACTAATGTTCCAGCCTAAACTTACACCTTCTTCACTTTCTTCTTCTTGTTCTTCTTCCCTTTCGTAAAGGGTCGAGAACCAGAAGATGAACCTCCCATTAAGTTCACCGACTCCTTGTGGAGTTGGTGATCCTTCTCAAAGTTCTGAAGCAACCCCAGTAACCCGTGGTAGTTTACTTCAAGCTTTGTCATTCTATAATGAGTGAGGAATGGGAGATAAGACTTGGACAGTGAGTTCAGTATTGCATCTTTCCTAAGCTGCTCATGCAAGGAAAAGCCGAGCTTGCTCAAACACTCCATTAGCTCGATCATGTACAATACATGATCAGTGACAGAGGCACCTTTCTGCATTTTTGCATTGAAGATGGCACAACTAGTCTTATGCCTCTCCACGTCATCGGGTATGCCAAAGGCATCCTCCAACACTTGAAGCATGTCCTTTGGCTGAGCCATCTCAAATCTGTGATTGAACTCGTCGCTCATGACAGCCAGCATGATGCAGCGCATCGTGGTCCGATCACTGAGCCACTTCTGGTAAGTATCTCTGACTGTTCCATGTGCATTGGCAGCTGGCTCCTCAGGTACAGGATCCATTATCACATATAGGATCCGTTCATGCTCCAGGACTATCTTCAACTTTCGATACCAGCTACTGAAGTTGGATCCCACCAACTTATCATTGTCCAACAATGATCGAAGCGATAGAGAAGTGGCCATATCCGCACAAAAGAAAACCATAACCTAATTAGTAATTGATTCATTAAACCTAAAGATTTGAACTTTAATCAAAAAGTTTCTCTCACTATTTTATTCAAATTGATAGCCTCTACCTCCGCTTCGAAGAATTACCCTAATTCCTTAGTGGGTACTAGAATCCACTTAGACTACACACAAGCCCAACTTTGGTTGGCCAACCCATGTACATTTAAAGATAGGTTCATAACCAATTATTTCTCTAAGCAATTTTTAGTAATCTTAATTTTGTCCCAGTCTCTAATCAGTAGGCTTTGGCCTCCACTGAAAAGATCTGGTTAGGTCCAACCATTAACATGACCATACTTAGCCCATCTAGCTAATGAATGATTAGGCTCAATTTTGGTTGGCTAACCTAACCATCATTTAGAAAGATGCAGTCAAAAAATCATATTATGAATGATAATTCCATCAGTCGATAAGCACCAGGCCTTTGGGCCTCCAATGATTATCCAACTGATGGACCCATTATCATCCACTTAATGGGATGCTATGATCTAGTTATCATCATAACTATTTTATTTAAAGGATCTAATAATTTTAGAAGATTTAATTGATTTAGAGGATGAGATCAAATAAACCAGCTTATCATGATCCTCCCATTAGCTTCACCAAGTCAGCTTAAGGGAGACCATTAAAAGGGTGGTCTAGGAGCACCTAAATCAGTCACACTGATTTACCTAGCTGACATGGGTCAGCTCGAATAGTCAAGTGATCTGGTCAAAACATAATTTCACCAAGAGATCAGGTAAGTTCGATTGGTGGAAGGATTTGCCAAAGCTTGCCTTAGATACCATCAGAAATGGCCAGGTAAGCAGGCTGCCAATTAAAAACCATCGGTCTGGTTTATCTTAGACACCAACTGATTTAATTAGTTTCGATTAGATCAACCTAATAGTTCATGCTAGACCGCTTAGCCAAGAATCAAGTCCATTTAGTTCTCGTTAAAGACATAGACTTGACCAACTACAACTATTGTAATTGATCTAGAGAATCTTTAACCTAATCTGAGACAACAATTGATTAGATTTAGTCAATTCTCTAATTAAGTCTATCTTTAACCTAACCTTAGGTCTAACCCAATTAATGGATCTAATTCCCACTAACCCACTAACCCAATGCATTATGGTTTGTGTCTTAGGTTCTTCAATTCATAATCCTAGAATCTAATCAAACAACTTCTTAATTCTCAATTAAGTTTTGGACTGAAGGTTGGGGTTTGGCTTTTCGAAAATAATTTTTATATTTGTAAAATATTTTTACAACATGGTTCTACCAACCAAGTTGCATGTTTGATTCATAATCAAAATGCAAGTAAAAAAAAAGGTATGAAACTACTTTAGATCTAATCTAAATAGATTCATATAATTGAAACAATTTCAACTTTAAACTGCATAAATTTTTCAGACAAATATATGATGATTCTTTGCACAAAAATTATTAACAAAGAGATTTTATTTTAGATTTAAATATCTTTTAAATCTAATAAATTATAAATTTAATCTAGATCATATCTAATAAATTTATGATTAAAGATAGATCTACACAAACTAGGACAACATTTGCACTATAAGGGGTAAACCTTACAGCAAGACAACCTACAGTTCGTGATTGATCTAAAAATTTTAATTTTAGATTGAACAATCAAATTATAAATTAGATCTAATCTAAGAAATAATCTAAGCATGTATAAATAATCATGTAATAAACAACCTAAGCTCTGATACCAATTGAAGGAATCTGATCTAGGATTTCAGGGTTAGATCTTGAAACTTTTTCAAGATCAGACAGCAGAAGACTAAAATAAATCAAAATTTATCTTATAAAATTAGAGAATTCTTAGATCTAAGATCCTATTACATGATTATTATATGGTATTAAATAAAAAATTAAAATATAAAGAGCAAGAACTACATGTTGATTATATCAACATGTTTCTATACTATATCTAATATAATAGATCAGATCTATTACCTTGCAAGTTAGACGTTCTAACTTTACTGATCTGGGCTTGAGAATAATGTTGCGAGCTGCACACACATCCGACCTCTAGGAGTCATCCACACGAGCCCACGAATCACAATCAGATACCTCCTTCTTCTTGATTTGGACTCTTCCAAAGATGAGAAGTAGGAGAAAGAATTTTAGATGTGAGACACTCTCAAAAAACTCACAGATGGAGGAAGAGAAGAGGTAAACTCAGCAACCCTAGAAGAAGACTCTCTTCTTCTTCTCTTTGCTCTCATCTAGACACCTAGTTTTGTGTCTATTATATCTCCACACCCCAAAACTCTTTCTCCTTCATTTTCACACACCCCAAAGGTCTATCAATTCTCTATAATTAATAAAAATTTTATTAAAAAATTTATTTTAAATAGAGAGATATGAAGAGTCCTTGTCTAGGTCAAATACCTAGTCAAGGATTATCCAAACAAGGCAAGACAAAGGGTGCCCAACCCTTGGGCGTCCCCTCCTTCTTTTCTACTGTGGACCACCAGCAAAGGGTGCATATTATGTGCAATAAAAACCATAAAAATCTCAAAAAAAATCTAGATAAAATCAGTGCTATAAGGAAAGTATTTTGATTTTCTAAATCTCTATCTCATAGAATTTAAAATCCAAACTAATTCCTACTTTGACTTGATCCACAACCACATTCCATGTAAGAGAGAAAGAGAGAAAAATTTTGAGCATGCATGAAGATCTGAGAGAAAAAATTTTATCGGACAAAATAAGAGAGAGTGGGCATGGGATAAGAGAGTGTGGGCATGGGGGCTAAGGTGGCGCAAGATGAAATCCTAGTCTTACTAGGATTCAATCTATGACTTGTTCAAATTTGATTTCTCAAACTAAATTAAACTAAAACCAAATCAACCTAATTAAAATAGGTCTTAACTCAATTAAGAGTTTAATTTAATCAGATTAAATTAGATTTAAATCTGATTTAATTTTTTAATCAAATTAGAAATTAGGTTGACCCAAGTCCTATTTGAACTAGGACTAGTTTTTCCTTGCACTTGGCTTATCCAATAAACCAATTGAATTTGATTCAATCAAGCCCAAACTAAATCTAATTAAATTATATTTAATTAAACTTAATCTCTACCCTTTGGTTTAATCAAATTAAGCCAACTAGCAATCGAATTGCTAATCGATTCTCTTGCAACACTTGCACTAGGTTAAATGTCAATCATATTGATCGTTTAACCCTAGAATGATTCTTAATCGTTGATCAACCATCCGATCAGATCATGAACTCTAATGTGTGTGATCTCATAGATCCAAACCTAAGTCGGTAGCATAGAAATAAATTTCTTACCAATCGAAGTGACCATCTAGCGATGGTACCCGACGGTCAGATAGGTCGAATGCGTAGAACAACATCCTTAGAACCCGTGCGGATATAGTTTTCATATAATTCATCCCTTTGACTAAAATACTCATAGGACACCTCAGAGTTCAACTGTCAACTCTGATCAGGTTGTCCACATTGTATTTCAAAATATCAAATCCATCTAATAGATTATCCTGGCCAAAATTTTGCTAAATTGAAATACAGTGACTCATTCTTCTCCAACTCTTGGAGTGGTCAATCCCATTCGATCACACTATAACTTTGTAAGTACTTGACTGTATCCAGAAGCCTTCCGTCACTGAATTAGAAATTCAGTTACTCTAGTATCAAAACATAGTGAGTTGCTTGCAAGTCACTGAGGTAATCTCAGTCTAAGAGACACTTATACCTATACCCCATCAGAGACATTCTCGACAGCAGAATACTCTGGAGTTGATCACATTCAATAATGACGTACCCTTATATCTCACCTGTATGCCATACAGTGTCTCCACACTGCTTAGTTAAGAAGACAACCAACCCATATGGTCTACAGCGACCTATGCTCGATAGAGGCTGTCGTCCTTATTAACAGCCTATCATTTGGTCGTGAATAGTTTTAAGGACTAATCGATAAATCTTCTTTTTATCGAACCTAAATAGTTCTAAGGACTTCATCATAACAATGGAGTTCATTAAAAGATGAAAACTTATGATGAAAATGCCAAAAATATATTTTATTTATTAACAAATCAATTACAATACAAGGTTGCTCAACCGTCAACAGGCTAACGATTGACTTTTGGGACATATTTCCCAACAGAAGGTGACAATGAAGAGAAGCTTGCTTCGAGCTTCGATGGATGGACTAGGTAACCCAATGAGCTTCTTCTAGGTTGGTGGGGCGGGAATGGTTGCTTTGCCTTAGGCTCCTTAAAGGAGAAAAATCAAGGTGCCCCAGGGTTGGGCGATTGCTTGACACCAGAGCTGACTGATGAGCTACTTGCTGCAGACCTTGCACTAGAGCGGTTAGTGCTTGAACCTATTGCAGGAGTTGCTAGAACTGATTGACGGTGATGGTCAGGGTAGTTGGCACTACCAGGCCATTTAGGTCTCGATGACCTTAGCAAGGGTCGGCAGATTCCATAGGACCTCTAAGAGTGTGGCAGATGGCACCATCTAGGTCTTCTTTCTCTTCATACTCAAACAATGGAAAGAGAAAATTTTAAGACCTCAAATGCAGGTCAAGGTCCTTCCTTTAGTGCTAATCTGTTGCTATCGAGGAGTCAAGCTGGCTTAGACAGCTGAATTAGAGTCAAAAAAGGATGGTGATCATAAGATAGCTGATCAAGATCTTCGGAGCTGGGTGCCGATGCCAGATCCTCGATCGATCTCCTAGGTCGATCTCGTAAAACAACTAAAGACAAGAAAATCCTCTTATGGGGGGGTTCTGGTGATGGACCCTCCAATGCCTAGGTCAATCTCCTATGGAAGCAAATAGAAGATGTCTGAGTAGTGGATGGGGAGGAGAGGTGGTGTCGAGTATGAAGTGTGGAAGGCCAGTAATAGAGAATGGAGGATCAAAGGTAGAAAATGGAGAACTCAGAGCTCTATAGAGAAGCTAGATTCCAATGCATATGGAGTCTATCTCCCGAAGAGGGCATGCAAGGTAGGTGTATACCCCTTACCTAGATGGTTCTAAAAAAAAAAGATTTTATAAATGAAGGCAGATACCTATCACCTTCAGGGATGTACACCGTCTGTCAGAGAATAATGGCTTTAGAGACGTGCTCTGGCTTGAGGTTGTTGAGATCATGGATCTCGCCTAGCGGAGGAAGAAGTGGAGGAGTGAGTAGCTAGGATGTCTGTCGTTTTGTGGGCAGAAAGCTCTAGAACTCCTTCAATATAGTTATAAAAAGCCAAGTGGTAGAGGCCGGCCAATTGCTCCATTATTTTCTACCAAGGACACATGTTGGACTATCACTGGATGATCAATGCCATAGTGGATGGTCCATTTTAGAGTGTATCGATTAGCATGAATAGGATTTATATGTTTTAATTTTCTCCTCACATGCAACATGATTTTGAAGCCCTCAATGAGCATTGAAATGCACAAAAACCTGATCATTTAACTATTTACATTCAAAATAATTCCTTCTATTAGTATATATTTGGTTGAATGTGCTAGCTTTGCTCAACCAAATGAGTTAGGAGTTTGCTTAAAATCCTAATAGTTACTTTATGCAAAGCCTCCAAATTCCAATCATGGCCATTCTATTATTTTGTTGCAATTCAAAATGATAGATATGATGGTATGGTATCCTGTAATAATTCACGCAAGGATGATAATGGCTCGTTCATGGCAGATCTTCATCAAATGAGATTCCCATCAAGAAAAAACTTGCTTTGAAGTTGCTGGTTGGAATCAAAATGAACAAAGTGAAAGGTGGCCTTAAATTGATTATAAATATAGTCAACTGGCTATACTGAATTAGATTCAGTGATGGATATTCAGCCAAAAAGATCTAGGTTTAAGGAAAATAAGAAATGATAAGTGTGCAGCTTGTTTCTGGTTGATGTTTGAAAATTAGGAAGTGCAGTGCTGGAGCAACCTGCAAAAAAGTGGACGAGAGGATTGTGCTCTGACGAGAATCCTCCGACGCTTAAGTCAGAATGTGTAAATAGAGAAGCAGAGTTTTAGCTCTCTGAGATAGATTACTTATCTGGATTCTCAGGGTTTGAGTATTTATAGAGGAGATGGTTGTGTAACTATTTTTGGTAGACAGACTGGTCGAATCTGGTGTGGTTATTTGGTTATGATTCTAAGGATCAGACAATTATATCTGAAAGATTCTCAAGATCAGATGGTTACACCCAGATAGTATTGACAGCTATGGTCAATTGGCGCCTGCCTTTTAAATATGAGCTTGATTAATCTATTTTCAAAGAGAGATCAGAGAGTGTGGCATGCCGACTAAGAGTTGGGATTGATAGTTTTTCAATCATAGTTTGGTTAGATTGATTGATCTAGAAGACTACTAACTCGCAGTTGTTATGCTGACCAGAGATTGTTCCAATATGCAAACTGTATAGGGATTGGATGCAATGGAGATCCACTAGCTGATTCTCTGACCAAGAGTTAGACAAAACACATGCCAACTAAGGGTCAGATGAGTCATAATCAATCATGCAACTGTACTATTTAAGGTGTGCAATCCGACTAGCTCTTTTAAATTAGAAGTCGAATCAAGAACATACCGATAAGAGGTCAGACAAATAGTCTCCGATCAAGGGTCAGGACAGACATTTGTTGACTAGAGATTGGGCAAACCACAACAATTAGGCTGCTTGAGAGGTGCTGATATGGACCCGATGGGTTATAATGGGCTTGAATCTTCATACATCATCAGTCCATTCCAAATCACTCCTAACAGATACCCCCCTACTTCCTAGTCCAAGCTCTGGTCGGGCTATGGGAGTATTTATTTTGACATTTTAAATGGTTGGAGATGTGAAGAGCCCTTTTTAAATCAAATATCTTCATGCAATTTTTCAGACGAAGAAAATTATCAAACTAATAATTAAATTTTTAAAATCTATGCAGACACCACTCCAGATGCCACTCTTCTCTACTAGGATGCATTAAATGTGGAGATTATCGATTAGTTGTTGAGCTAATGAAGGCTTGATGTGTGGTCCATTTTAGGGATTTGTACCGACTTGACATCTTTCGAGAGACGTGCATCCTTTTATTTAAAGGAGTGACTTCTTTTGTTTTATTTCCCCTTACTCTACTGATTCTAGTGAAATTTTTCTCCCTTTGCCAATTTTTTTGCTCCAAAGCTCCCACAGACTGATTTTCTTCTTTCTCCAGTATGTGAAGAGCTCTCGAAAGATAGTTGCTTTCTTTTGATTTTTCACTCAAAGATAAGTCCCTCTTGAAGGAAAAACTGGCTTTTTCCTTGTAGGATCTTCCAGATCTAATGAGATATGGGGCAGAATATTTCAAAAAAAATATATCTTATGATATTTTAGATCTAAGATCCATTAGATTTAATTTTTATTATCTGATATTAAATCTAAAATTAAATCTAAAATCATAAGGAATAGAGAAATACCTCTAGGGTAACTAGATTCCCTGTAGATGATCGCAGCAGTGCCCAGGATTCTAAAATAGCCATGCAGTCGGCTGGCCTCTATCAATATCCACTCAAGTAGGATCTAGATTGTCTTCTCCTCACAAATCTTTGCTCTAAAAATTAGATATGGATCTTGTTGGGTATAAAATACCCCCCAGTCGAAGTTCGTGATGGGAGTGACCCTCCGGGGATCCAACTGACTTTCGACATCCGGCAACATCTCTTCAAACCTCCCGAGCGGTCGAGCCTCCGCCACACTCTCAAGTTTTGCCGACGGGTAGGACCCCGCCAGCGTCGACCGGATTATTCGTGACGTCCGGACTCCTACGGGAGCCGGACCTCGCCCCCAACTCCGACTGCAGGCATACTTCGTCAGGACTCCTACGGGAGCCAGACCTCGCCACGACTTCGCCTGCAGACTCCGCCCGGGCTCCTACGGGAGTCGGACTCCGCCCATAACTTGGCTGCAGGCAGACTTCGTCCGGACTCCTACGGGAGCCAGACCTCACCCACGACTTCGCCTGCAGACTCCGCCCAGGCTCCTACGAGAGCCGGACTCCGCCCACAACTCGACTGCAGGCAGACTTTGTTCGGACTCCTACGGGAGCCGGGCCTTGCTCACGACTTCACCTGCAGACTCCGCCCGGGCTCCTATGGGAGCCGGACTCCGCCCACGACTCCAGCTGCAGGTAAACCTCGTCCGGACTCCTATGGGAGCCAGACTCCTCCTGACTCTAATTGCAGGTAAACTTCGTCCGGACTCCTACGGGAGCCGGACCTCACCCATGACTTTGCCTGCAGACTCCGCCCGGGCTCCTACAGGA
>NC_025996.2:109185925-109203674 GCF_000442705.2 Elaeis guineensis
CTGAGCCGTCTCGAATCTGCGACTGAACTCGTCGCTCATGGCAGCTAGCATGATACAGCACATCTGGTCCGGTCACTGAGCCACTTCTGGTAAGTGTCTCTGACTGTTCCACGTGCATTGACAGCTGGCTCCTCAGGTGCAGATCCATTATCACATATAGGATCCGTTCATGCTCCAGGACTATCTTCAACTTTCGGTACCAGCTACCGAAGTTGGTCCCACCAACTTATCATTGTCCAACAATGATCGGAGCGATAGGGAAGTGGCCATATTTGCACAAAAGGAGAACCATAACCTAATTAGTAATTGATTCATTAAACCTAAAGATTTGGACTTTAATCAAAAGGTTTCTCCCACTATTTTATTCGAATTGGTAGCCTCTACCTCCAATTCGAGAATTACCCTAATTCCTTAGCGGGTACTAGAATCCACTTAGACTGCACACAAGCCCAACTTTGGTTGGCCAACCCATGTACATCTAAGGGTAGGTTCATAACCAATTTTTCTCTAAATAATTTCTAGTAATTTTAATTTTGCCCAGAAACCTAATCAGTAGGCTTTGGCCTCCACTGTAAGGATCCAGTTAGGTCCAACCATTAACATGATCATACTTGGTGTATCTAACCAACGAATGATTAAGCCCAACTTTGGTTGGCTCACCTAACCACCATTAGAGAGATACTTCCAAGTCGTCATATGATGAGTGATAATTCCATTAGTCAACAAGCACCAGGCCTTTGGGTCTGCAATGATTATTGAGTTCATGGACTCATTATCAAACACCTTAATGGGAGGCTATGACTCAGTTATCTCCATAACTTTATCATTTTAAGGACCTAATAATTTTAGAGGATTTAAATAATATAGAGGATGAAGTCAGATGAACCAGCTTATCATGATCCTCCCACTGGCTTCACCAAGTCAGCTTAAGGGAGACCATTAAAGGGCTGGTCTAGGAGCACCTAAATCAGTCACACTGATTTACCTAGCTGACATGGGTCAGCTCGAATAGTCAAGTGATCCGATCAAAATAATTTCACCAAGAGGCCAGGTAAGTTCGATCAGTGGGAGGGTCTGCCAAAGCTTGCCTTAGACACCATCAGAAATGGCCAGGTAAGCGGGCTCCCAATTAAAAACCACCGGTCTGGTTTACCTTAGACACCAACTGGTTTAATTAGTTTCGATTAGATCAACCTAAACAGTTCGTGCTAGACCGCTTAGCCAAAATCAAGTCCATTTGGTTCTCGTTAAAGACATGGACTTGACCAACTACAACTATTGTAATTGATCTAGAGAATCCTTGACCTAATCTAAGACAACAATTGATTAGATTTAGTCAATTCTCTAATTAAGTCCATCTTTAATCTAACCATAGGTCTAACCCAATTAATGGACCTAATTCCCACTAACCCATTAACCCAATGTGTTATGATTTGTGTCTTAGGTTCTTCAATTCACAATCCTAGAACCTAATCAAACAACTTCTTAATTCTTAATTAAGTTTTGGGCTGAGGGTTGGGTTCGGCTTTTCAAAAAATAATTTTCATATTTGTAAAACAATTTTACAATATGATTCTACCAATCATATTGCATGTTTGATTCATAATCAAGATGCAAGTAAAATAAACATGAAACTACTTTAGATCTAATCTAAACAGGTTCATGTAATTGAAACAATTTCAACTTTAAATAATTTCTTTGCATAAAAATTATTAACAAAGAGATTTTATTTCAGATTTAAATATCTTTTAAATCTAATAAATCATAAATTTAATCTAGATCATATCTAACAAATTTATGATTAAAGATAGATCTACACAAACTAGGACAACCTTTGCACTGTAAGGGGTAAACCTTACAGCAGGACAACCTTGCAGTTTGTGATTGATCTAAAATTTTAATTTCAGATTTAATAATCAATTATAAATTAGATCTAATCTAAGAAATAATCTAAGCATGTATAAATAATCATGTAATAAAGAACCTAGGCTCTGATACCAATTGTAGGAACCAGATCTAGGGTTTCAGGGTTAGATCTTGAAACTTTTTCAAGATCATACAGCGGAAGACTAAAGTAAATCAAAATTTATTTTCTAAGATCAAAAAATCCTAGATCTAAGATCCTATTACATGATTATTACATAGCATTAAATCAAAAATTAAAATATATATAAATATAGTATGAACTACATGTTGATCATATCAACATGTTTCTATACTAGCTACATCTAATGTATGTATTAAATAATAGATCAGATCTATTACCTTGCAAGTTAGATGTTCTAACCTTGCTGATCTGGGCTTGAGGATGATGTTGCAAGCCGCACACGCATCCGGCCTCTAGGAGTCGTCCACACGAGCCCACGAATCTCGATCAGAAGTCCTGCTTCAGGAAATCAGCACAGTATGCTAGTACTGCGCTGATCCTTCTTTGATGGTTGATCAGGTGCCTTCTTCTTCTTGATTTGGACTCTTCAAAGATGGAAAGTAGAAGAAGGAGTTTCAATCTGAGATACTCTCAGAAAACTCAAGATGGAAGGAGGAAAGATATGAAAATAAAAACCCTAGAAGAAGACCCTCTTCTTCTTCACGTTTTTCTCTCTAGATATCCAAACTTGCGTCTTTTATATCTCCACGACCCAAAGGTATTTCTCTCTGATTTTTGGATGCAAAAAGCCTCTCAAAAAATATCTCCCCTTAAAATTTCATAAGAAACTCATCTTATATAGAGAGATATGATAGAGTCCTTGTCTAGGTCAAACACCTAGTCAAGGCTTATCCAAACATGGCAAGTAAAGGGACGCCCAACTCTTGAGCACCTCCTTCATATTTTCTGGATGGATCACCAGAAAAGGGTCACAATATAAACCCTAAAAGCCATGAAAATTCCAAAAAAAATTTGGATAAATTTGGTGCAAAATTGAAAGAGTTTTGGATTTCTAAAACTCTATCTCATAGAATTCGAAATCCAAACTTATTCCTTTTAGATTTGATCCAAATCACCTTCCATGTAAGAAAGAAGAGAGGAGACCTTTTGTGAATGTGGGAGAGATCTGGGAGAGGGTTTTGTCGCACAAAATAAGTGGAGATTGGCGTTGAATAAGAGAGAGGGCGTGGAGAAGGTTTATGTGGCGCAAGGTGGAATCCTAGTCCTACTAGGATTCTGTCTCATAACTTGTTTTAATTTGGTTTCCCAAACAAATCAAATCAAAATTAGATCAACCCAATTAAAATAGGTCTTAACCTAATTAAGAACCTAATTTAATCAGATTAAATTAGATTTAAATCTGATTTAATTTTCTAATCAAATTAGAAATTAGATTGACCCAAGTCCTAGTTGAACTAGGACTAGTCTTTCCTTGCACTTGGCTTATCCAATAAACCAATTGGACTTGATCCAATCAAGCCCAAACTAAATCTAATTAAATCATATTTAATTAGACTTAATCTCAACCCATTGGCTTAATCAAATTAAGCCAATTAGCAATCAAATTGCTAATCGATCCTCCTGCAACACTTGCACTGGGTTAAATGTCAATCGTATTGATATTTAACCCTATAATGATTCTTAATCGTTGATCAACCATCCGATCGGATCATGAACTCTAATGTGTGTGACCTCATAGGTCCGAACCTAAGCCGATAGCATAGAAATAAATTCTATACCAATCGAAGTGACCATCTAGCAATGGTACCCGACGTCCGGATAGGTCGAATGTGTAGAACAACATCCTTAGAACCCATGCGGATATAGTTTTCATATAATTCATCCCCTTGACCAAAATGATCATAGGACACCCCAGAGCTCAACTGTCAACTCTGATCAGGTTGTCCACATTGTATTTCAAAATATCAAATCCATCTGATGGATTACCCTGGCCAAGGTTTTGCTAAATTGAAATACAGCGACTCATTATTCTCCAACTCTTGGAGTGGTCAATCCCATCTCGATCACACTCTGACTTCACAAGTACTTGACTGTGCCCAGAAGCCTTCCGTCCCTGAATTAGAAATTCAGTTAGTCCAGTACCAAAGCACAGTGAGTTGCTTGCAAGTCACTGAGGCGATCTCAGGTCTAAGGGACACTTATACCTATATCCCATCAGAGATATTCTCGATATAGAATACTCTGGAGTTGGTCACGTTCAATGATGATGTACCCTTACATCTCACCTGTATGCCATACCAGTGTCTCCACACTCCTTGGTTAAGAGGACAACCAACCCATATGGCCTACAGCGACCTATGCTCGATAGAAGCTGTCGTCCTTATTAACAGCCTATCATTTGGTCGTGAACAGTTTTAAGGACTAATCGATAAATCCTCTCTTTATCGAACCTAAATAGTCCTAAGGACTTTATCATAACAATGAAGTTCATTAGAAGATGAAAGCTTATGATGAAGAAGCCAAATATATTTTATTTATTAACAAATCAATTACAATACTTGGTTGCTCAACCGTCAACAGCTTGACGATTGGCTTTTTGGGACACATTTCCCAACAAGTAGTCCTATGATGATCAAAAGATTGAGTCCTTAAGCCCATGGCCATGACAGAGTGAAATAATAGAAAAGAGTTTTCCATTGAAGTTTCACTTCAGACTCGGATCGATTGATTGATTTATATGACTGATGTTGGGTTTGACGAGTTCACCTTAACCCTAATTCAGTCGAAACTTATGATAGAAGAACTCAATCACACAGGTAGCTGCACCGAGAGGTTCTTCTTCATTTTTGATGGATTGCCACCATATACTGCTAGATGTCACTGGTGCATTTTGAAAGTAATTAGAATGATCTTGATGATTGATCATTCTAATTGTCTGAATCAGAAGAGTTCTGGTCCATCGAAAGGAGTTTCGATGATGTCGATGATGAGATCATGACATATCTCATTACCATACAAAAATGAACCTAACTGGGTCACACAAATAAGAGTTAGGATCTGGATGTCATCAATTGAGCTAGCCCAGTTCGATTGATTTGGATTAGATCCAATTAGGTTCAAAAAAAATCATGCTAGCACATGATTGAGCCTAACTTTCTCTTCTTGTCATCTTTTCTATCTCGACTGAGCCAAATGTGATTTGGCTCACCTAGAGAATCTTGAGAAGATTTCTCTCAGTCTGAATGGAGCCAATCCAGCTTAGAAAGGACTTATCTTAATTTATGAGATAAATTTAAGACAACACCTGCGAATTTCTGTCACCTACCATTTCCATTTTAGGACATTGGTCAAACATTGACCCATGGACCTTGGACTGAAGGCCACTTGGCAAGAGGTCATTGGAGATTTTTTATGGAGTGTCCACTTACTAAATTGGGCCTCAAAGTGGGTGCCATATTTAGATTGGGTGTGCATCCCAAGTGGATAAGGATAGAGTCTCATGAGATGAGGACTCTGATCCTTGATCAACTTGGACTGTGGGGCGCCAATCTTACTGTGCTTATCCAGTGTTGGTGCCAACAGTAGGAAGGATTGTGGGGATTCTTATCTAATATGATCAGATGATATCACTTCACTAATCAAATTTTTTTTAGAATTAATTAGAATTTTTTGATTGGTCGAATGATGTGGCACTGCATGGCACAGTAGGGTTTATTTAAACCCTGTCTGCGCCTAGGGTTGGGAGACTCTGCACAATAACCAAAAAAAACCTGAATCCTCTCCACTTCTCTATACCCCCTCTACTCCTCTCTCTCCCTTCTTCATGTCCAAGAGGTTGGACATCCATCTGGTGCTTATCCAAGGTGTGGTGGCTTCCTGATTAGAAGGCTGCAGAGATTTGTCAAGAAGCTGCTGCTTCAGCTTCAGAAGATCTTTTCAAGATCTTTCAGATCAGATCCAGATCTAATTTTTGGAGAAAATATTTATGAGGAGAAGGTGATCTAGATCCTACTTAAGCAGATACCGATAGAGGCTAGGCAACTGTGTGGCTATTTTAGAACCCCGAGAATTGCTGCGATCATCTACAGGATAATCTAGTTACCCTAGAGGTATTTCTCTATTCTTCATGATTTTAGATTTAATATCAGATAATAGAAATTAAATCTAATAGATCTTAGATCTAAAATATCATAAGATAATTTTTTTTTTTAAATATTCTACCCCAGATCTCATTAGATTTGGAAGATCCTATAAGAAAAAAGTCAGTTTTCCCTTTAACTGGTATCAGAGCCAGGTTGATGGCTCTATTTCAGATCTAATTTAGATATAATTTTTATTTTTATTTATTTGATATTGATGGATTTTAAATATCACATCAGATGTGATAGGATCTAAAATCAAAAAAAATTAAAATTAAATCTAAGTAGATCTAACATGTATGAGATGCATGACTAGACTAGGAGTAGTTTAATCTATGAATAGTCTTATAGTTTTATATTTTAATATGATTAAAATATAAATTAGATCTAATTTATCCTTTATTTTTTTAATATTATAAATATTATATTCAGATTAAAAAATAAAAAAATAAAATTTAATTAATTCATAAGATTGATCTGTTGCATGCCTAGACTAGTTGTAGAATTGTTCTAGTAACTGTCTAGAATATATTTTATATTGAACAGTTCAATTTAAATCATATTTTTCAGATGTTATATGTGATGTATCAGATTTGAAAGCATGCTAATTAGAACAGATTTTAATACATGAGATGTATGCAAAGCATGTATAAGTTAGATATGAAATTATATATGTGATATGTAACTTAGATCTAACTAGTTTTGTAGTTAAATTAATATTTCTGATTAAGATGTTCCTCATGGCCGTCCGATCATAAGAACAAAGTAGGATTTAAGACCCTCTCCTCTCATTCAATGGGGTGTTCTTATGGCATGTAGGGGTGCTGCGCGTTCATCCTTAATCAAAAATCAAAATTTACTTTTCTGCAAAACTCTAGATCCTAAAACCTTAGGATTTGTTTACATGTTTTGTTTATGAACCCAAGACTTAATTAATGAATTAAGCTTATGAAATTAAATTAGGTCTAAAATTGAAAATTTCAGATCTAAGTCATTTTCATAAAATTGGGTTCGGGCTTGGGTAGCTCAATTAGGTCTAGCGGTTGATCAAACTGAATCAAAAGTTGGTTAGATGGGATCATAAAAGCTAATAATTGACCAGTCTAATAGGATTAAGTATAGGTCAAGGCCGAATCATATTTAAATATGACTCGATCAAGTTAAGACCTAATTTGGCTCAGTGGTTAGAGCCTGGATTGTAGACTAACCCAATTGGTTTTGGTTCGACAATTTGGTGTCTAAGGTAAGTTGGGCAGATGTGATCGACTGATTTTTAATTGGGAGCAGACTCGAATGTGTTCTTGTCAAGTTAATGGCATATCCCTCCCACCGATCTCACTTACCTGGCTATATGTGTCGACCCAGTTCTGATTTGAGGTGGCTAACAATTCGAGCTAACCCATGTCACTAGGTTAGTCATAATTGTTATGACTATGTCAAGTCAAGTTTAATGAGATCTAAATCAAATCTTTCTAAGAAAATATTAAGTCTAAGGTCTTCCACCATTGTGGATGTGCAGGCCCTTCTCGGGGTTGATTATTCTCGACTGGTTACAGTGGCTCAGTTGCACTGAAAAGATGCAACCATGTCTATTAGACATTGGATGCTATGGATTAGAGGATGGGTTGTGCTCAATATTCCAGATACGGTGAGGGATCCAATCAGAAATCTAATTCATGCAAATGGTGGGTCTGACTTAACTAAGGATTGGAACAATATTCTGGGCATGGTGAGCTTGATGAATTAAAGACCAAGCTTTGGGTGTACCATGATTAGAGAATCATTGGACAAGAGTTGTCCACTCATCGGTTGATCCATCACCAATAACTGTTAGGTGAGGTGGTGAGCCAGTCGGTGAGATCGCACCACCCACTAGAAATCACTAATCACAGAGATTTTCACATCTCTACCTAGGGAGTGTAGGGATCTGAAAAAATAGTGAAAGCCTAATTTATTTAAAAATGAAACTCTAAACAAATTGGTTAAGTCTGATTATAAAATATAACTAGAAACTCTTGACTCTCTACAGGAAATATGTTTGCGTCCAACCCCCTGATCAAAATACTAGACACCCACAGATTGACTGGACCCAATTTCAAGGACTGATTGAGGAACTACAAAATTATTCCAGGTTCTGAAAAACTGACTCATGTCTTAGACTAGGATCCACCTATCATGCCAGCACGTCCGACTGTTGAATAGAGAGCGTCTCTGAAAAAGTGGACGGATAACGATAACAAAGCCAGGTACTACATGTTGGGTGCCATGTCTGATGACTTGCAACGCCAGCATGAGAACATTATGACTATCCACCAAATGTTGGCTCACCTACAAGAGTTGTTTGGTGAACAAAGTCTCACAGCCAAGTATCAAGTCTGCCAAAGACTTTTTAAGGCTAAAATGCATGATGGGTAGTCAGTCTAAGATCATTGTTTGACAATGATCAAGGACCTAGAGGAGCTTGAGAAGCTCGGTGTCATCTTAGACAGAAATTTTTAGATTGATGTGATCCTTCAATCTTTGTCTGATGCATATGGTCAGTTCATCATGAACTTTCATATGCATAAGATGCAGTGTACCTTGGCAGAGTAAATGAACATGTTGGTTATGGCTGAGCTTTCTTTGAAAGGTTCAAAAGGCTCAGTCCTTACTATCGATCGGACTTCTTTCAAGAGAAAGTCTTTTGGAAAGAAGAAGTCTGCAAAGAAGCAGAAGGTGGATGGGAAGAAGAAGTAGACGAAATCGAAGAAGAAGGCTGCTGAAAAGGAAAAATATTTTCACTGCAATTCAGACGACCATTGAAAGCGAAACTGTCCTCAGTACCTAACCACCCTGAAGAATAAGAAGGATGGTCCTTCTGGAGGTATGCTCGTTATAAAATCTAATCTTACGGTTTCTTCTATATCCAGTTGGGTACTTGACTCTGGTTCTAGTGCTCATTTGTGCACTTCTACGTAGGATCTTGAGGAGAGCAGGAGGCTGAGGAATGGGGATATGATCCTACGCATCGAGAACAGAGCAAGAGTTGCTGCTGTGGCCTTGAAAACCTACCCTCTGCGATTACCATTAGGATTAGATTTAGTTCTTAGAGGTTGTTATTATGTGCTTGCAGCAAGCAAGAATTTGATTTCTGTTTTATGTTTAGCACAAGAAGGCTATGTGATTAGTTTTCATAAGAACCATTGTAACATATTTTATGAAAATAATATAGTTGCAAATGGTTTTCTTATTAATGGTCTCTATCAGCTACATATTGATGTATCTGTATTTCATATCAAGCAAAATGTGAATGCCATAAAAATTAAAAGGCTTAGAGATAGTCTAAATGATAGGTATCTATGGCACCTAAGGCTAGGTCATATAGCAGAAGACAAGATTAACAAATTAGAGAAATCCGGGCTATTGAGTCCGTTGACTTTCGAGTCATATCCAGTTTGTGAATCATGCCTTCAAGGCAAAATGATCAAGCTCTCTTTTACAAGACATGGGGAAAGGGCCACAGACCTACTTGCCCTAGTACATACAGATGTATGCGGCCCATTTGATGTGTCGGCTAGAGGCAACTATGTCTACTTCATTACCTTCACCGATAATATATCTAAGTACAGGTATGTGTTTCTAATGAAACACAAGTCTGAAGCCTTTGAAAAGTTCAAAGAATTCAGACATGAGGTAGAAAAATAAATAAAAAAACTCGTTAAGGTTCTTCGATCAGATTGAGGAGGTGAATATCTTAGTCAGGAGTTCTAGACTATCTTAAGGATAATGGCATAGTCTCTCAATGAACTCTACCTGGAATGCCACAACTCAATGGAGTTTTAGAATGGAGGAACCGGATCCTATTAGATATGGTCTGTTCCATGATGAGCTTCACGGACCTCCCTGAGTTTCTTTGGGGATATTGTCTCATGACAGTAATATATGTATTGAATAGGATTCCTCTAAAATCGTTCCTACCACACCGTATGAGATATGGCATGATAAGAAGTCAAGTCTGAGTCATCTCAAAATTTGGGGTTATCCAGCTCATATCAAGAGACAGTGGTAGACAAGTTAGAGTTCAGGTCTTTTAGAGCTCGATTCATAGGATATCCTAAAGAGTCATTAGGATACTATTTCTATATTTCGGAAGATCACAATGTGATTGTGAATCGACATGTTATTTTTTTTGAAAAATAGTTTATTCAAGATAGTGGCATCGAAAGAATAATTAAGCTCAAGGAGAATGTCTCCCAAGAGCAACAAGCTAAAGAACCTGAGGAACCCAATCAATTAGAACCAGTCCTAACACAATCTCTTCCACCTCGTAGATCGACTAGGATTTTTCGTCCTCCTGAAAAGTACTTAGGTACTATACAAGAGGAAGTAGAGGAAATGTTCCTCACGAAAAATGAGGCTCATGTTGATGACCCCAAGACCTATGATGAGGCGATATCAGATATCGACTCTGAGAAATGGTTAGAGGCAATGAGATCAAAAATTGACTCGATGCACTCAAACCAAGTCTGGACCTTGGTAGATCCACCTGAAGGTATTGTACCTATTAGGTGTAAATGGATCTTCATGAGATAGATAGATGCAGATGGGAATGTGGAGACATTCAAGGCTAGGCTCATAGTGAAAGATTATAGTCAGTACGAAGGCATTGACTATTAGGATACCTTTTCGTCCGTAGCCATGCTAAAATCCATCTGCACATTGCTTGCTGTTGCAGCCTATTTCGATTATGAAATATGACAGATGGATATGAAAATGGCATTCTTAAATGGATATTTTGAGGAAGATATTTATATGGAACAGCCACTTGGTTTCACATCCAGTGATGATGATCATAAGATCTGTAAGCTGCAAAGGTCCATTTATGAACTTAAACAAGCATCTCAGAGCTGGAATACTCATTTCAATGATGTGATCAAAATATTTGGTTTCATCAAGAACGAGGAGGAACCATGTGTGTTCAAGAAGGTCAGTGGGAGTGCAGTTGTCTTTCTCGTACTGTACGTAGATGACATCCTCTTGATTGAGAATGATATTTTCATATTGATCTTAGTCAAAATATGGTTGTCTAAGGAGTTCTCTATGAAAGATCTAGGAGAGGCATTCTTTATACTGGGTATTAAGGTCTATAGAGATAGACCAAATAGGATGCTGGGACTTTCACAGAAGATGTACATAGTGGAGGTGCTAAAAAGGTTTAGCATGAAAAACTCCAAAAGAGGTTTAGTACCTTTTAGACATGGCATTCATCTCTCCAAGAAGATGTGCCCTAGCACACCTGAGGAGATTGAACGCATGAGCAAGATCTCTTATGCTTTGGCAATAGGGAGCCTCATGTATGCCATGCTATGTACACGACCTGATATAGCCCATGCTATGAGTGTCACAAGCAGATATCAGTCGAATCCAAGCGAAAAGCACTGGACTTCTGTGAAATGTATCCTTAAGTACTTGAAAAGGACTAAGGATATGTTTCTAGTCTTTGGGAATGGAGAACTCTAGGTTCAGGGATTTACAGACTCAGACTTTATGTCTGATATAGATGATCGAAAGTCGACATCTGGGAGTCCGTTTATTTGCAATGGTGGTGTAGTTAGCTGGAAGGGTTTCAAGCAGACGGTAATTGCTGATTCCACCATGGAGGCAGAGTATATTGCTGCATCAGAAGCTGCGAAGGAGGCATTCTGGTACAAGAAGTTTGCCACAGAATTTGGAGTGATATCATCAGATGCCATCCCTCTTTACTGCGATAATAATGGTGCCATAGCTCTAGCTAAGGGCCAAGGTCTCACCAGAAGTCCAAGCATATCGAGCGGCGATTCTATTTGATCCGTGATTACCTCGAAAAAGGTTATGTCGAGGTTAAGAGAGTCGACTCCACAGACAATGTGGTAGACCCACTGACAAAGCCATTAGGCCAGCAAAAGATCGAAGCCCACCTTGAGAAGATGGGACTTAGATATATAGCCAATTGGCATTAGGTCAAGTGGGAGTTTGTTAGATGTGTGCCCTAGATGCCAAATTGGCTGACACATTCTTGTACAAATGTAAGGGCAAATTTATAATTTTGACTATAAATGAATAAAAGGGTTATTCTACTATCACATTGTGTACATTATGTCTGTGATACAGCCTTTGAGTTAGTAGGAATGTTAATTCATATTTTCAAGAGTTAAAAATTTAAGACATGAATTTACATAACTAACTCATAAACAGCTCCTGACCATAGGATCATCACGAGGATGGTGATCGATCCGAAAGGTTGGTGTACGATCACTTTCGTAGGGTAGATGTATCTTGAGTCTACAGTATGGAGACACCGAAGTGAGAGTACAGGTATTCATTGAGAATAAGAGTACTGAGCGTAACCACCTTGAGCAGTCATAAGGAAGTCTACCTTCTCATCGATGACTAGCTCAATGCTGCAGCTATGTGTCTAGTTCTTTGACCTGAGGTACATCGACAGTTCACCTTGAGTGTGTTATAATTTGACTACACCATAACTCGATCTCCTAGCCATTCAGAATCCTGAGGTGTATGTTGGCTGTAGCATATTCATTATAGGAACTAGATTGCACCAAGATGGGATCTATCAACCTCGATAGATGAGAGAAGTAGTCCTATGATGATCGAAAGATTGAGTCCTTAAGCCCATGGCCATGGCAGAGTGAAATAATGAAAAAAAATTTCCATTGAGATTTCACATCGGACTCGGATCAATTGATTGATTCATATGACTGATGTTGGGTTTGACGAGTTCACCTTAACCCTAATTCAGTCGGGATTCATGATAAAAGAACTCAATCACATAGATAGCTGCATCGAGAGATTCATTTTTATTTTTGATGGATTGCCACCATATACTGCTAAGTATCACTGGTGGATTTTGAGAGCAATTAGAATGATCTTGATGATTGATCATTCTAATTATCTGAATCAGAAGAGTTCTGGTCCATCAAAAGAAATTTGGATGATGTCGATGATGAGATCATGACATATCTCATTACCATACAGAAATGAATCTAATTGGGTCACACAAATAAGAGTTAGGATCTGGATGTCATCAATTGAGCTAGCCTAGTTCGATTGATTTGGATTAAATCCAATTAGGTTCAAGAAAATTGTGCTAGCACACGATTGAGCCTAACTTTCTCCTTGTATAATTTTTCTATCTCGACTGAGCCAAATGTGATTTGGCTCACCTAGAGAACCTTGAGAAGTTTTCTTAGTCTGACTGAAGCCAGTCTAGCTCAAAAAGGACTTGTCTTAATTCATGGGATGAATTTAAGATAACACCTGCTAATTCCTGTCACCTACCATTTTTGTTTTAGGACATTGGTCAAACGTTGACCCATGGATCTTGGACTGAAGGCCACTTGGCAAGAGGTCATTGGAGATTTTTTATGAGTGTCTACCTGCTAAATTGGGCCTCAAAGTGGGCACCATATTCAGATTGGGCATGCGTCCCAAGTGGATAAGGATAGAGTCCCATGAGATGAGGACTCTGATCCCTTGATCAACTTGGACTGTGGGGTGCCAATCTCACTGTGCTTATCCAGTGTTAGTGCCAACAATAGGAGAGATTATGAGGATTCTTATCTAATATGATCAGATGACCTCACTCCACCAATCAAAATTTTTCCAAAATTAATTGAAATTTTCTGATTAGTCGAAGGCACTGCATGGTGCAGCAGGATTTATTTAAACCCTATCTGTGCCTAAGGTTGGGAGAATCTATGCAATAACCAGCAAAAGCTTGAATCCTCTCCACTTCTTCATGCCCTCTCTACTCCTTTCCCTCCCCTCTTCATGTCCAAGAGGTTGGGTGTCCATCTGGTGCTTATCCAAGGCGTGGTGGCTTCCTGATTAGAAGGCTACAGAGATTTGTTGAGAAGCTGCTGCTCCAGCTTCAGAAGATCTTTGGAAGATCTTCCAGATAAGATCTGTTGGTGCAAAAATCCACCTGCGCTGGAGAAGCTGGAGTTGTCAGGGCTCACAGTCGCCACCGGGACCTGCAAAAGAAGTCTAAATCGGAGGTGGGGTTGCTCCGGCAAGACCCTCCGACGCTCAAGTCAGTTCTCTACCTCAACAAGAATGGAGTGCTCAAACAAAAATTTTAGCAGAGTTTCTAGGTAAAAAGAGCTTATAGAAGAACGTATCTGGGGCCCCCTTTTATAGACGAAAGGGGGCAGCAGACTGATAGCGATATCTGTAACCGTCTGGTAGTGGGCTGCCCAAAGTCAGACAGAGTTTGTTGCGAGAAGTAGTGGAGTGGGATCGTGGCCACCGTCGGGACGTGCCACGTGGAGTCTGTTGCGGATAGTGGGACGGCATCCGTTGTCGGACTCACCAGGAGGTGGGAGGAATTGCGCGGTATCCATCGTAGGGAGTGGAGCAGAATCGTGGTCATTATGGCGATCTACCAGGGAGTGATGGAGCCACACGGAATCCATCGCAGGAGGTGGAGCAGTGTCGTGGCCGTCACTGTGGCCTGCCAGGGAGTGATGGAGCCACGCAAAATCTGTTGCAGGAGGTGGAGCAGGGTCGTGGCTGTTGCCGCGGCCTACCAGTGGGCCCAGGCCTGTCGACCGAAGTTTAGGGAGAGGTGGCTAGCCACCCGTCTGAGAGGAGCTCGGAGTCCGGCTCCCGTAGGAGTCCGGATGAAGTCTTCTTGCAGCCGGAGTTGGGGACGAGACCTGATTTTCGTAGGAGTCCGGGTAGAGTCTTCCTACAATTTAAGTCAGGTGCGAAGTCCGGCTCTCGTAGGAGTCCGGACGGAGTCTTCCCGTAGCCGGAGCTGGGGACGGAGCCCAGCTCCCATGGGAGTCCGGGTGAAGCCTTCCAGCAGTTGAGGTCGGGGATGAAGTCCGGCTCCCGTAGGAGTCCAGACTAAGTCTGCCTATAGTTGGAGTCGGAGACATGATCTGGCTCCCGTAGGAGTCTGGTCGAAGCTCACCTGCGATCAAGGTCAGGGATGAAGTCTGGCTCCCGTAGGAGTCCGGACGAAGTTTACCTGCAGCTGGAGTCATGGGCAGAGTCTGGCTCTCGTAGGAGCCCGGGCGGAGTCTGCAGGTGAAGTCATAGGCGAGGTCCAGCTCCCGTAGGAGTCCGAACGAAGTTTACCTGCAATTAGAGTCAGGACGGAGTCTGGCTCCCATAGGAGTCCGAACGAGGTTTACCTGCAGCTGGAGTCATGGGCGGAGTCTGGCTCCCGTAGGAGCCCGGGCGGAGTCTGCAGGTGAAGTCGTGGGCGAGGTCCGGCTCCCGTAGGAGTCCGGACAAAGTCTTCCTGCAGCCGGAGTTGTGGGCGGAGTCTGGCTCCCGTAGGAGCTCGGGCGGAGTCTGCAGGCGAAGTCGTGGGCGAGGTCCGGCTCCCGTAGGAGTCTGGATGAAGTTTACCTGCAATTAGAGTCAGGATGGAGTCCGGCTCCCGTAGGAGTCCGGACGAGGTTTACCTGCAGCTGGAGTCGTGGGCGGAGTCTGGCTCCCGTAGGAGCCCGGGCGGAGTCTGCAGGTGAAGTCGTGGGCGAGGCCCGGCTGCGGTAGGAGTCCGGACTAAGTCTGCCTACAGCCAGAGTTATGGGCGGAGTCCGGCTCTCGTAGGAGCCCGGGCGGAGTCTGCAGGTAAAGTCGTGGGTGAGGTCTGGCTCCCATAGGAGTCCGGACGAAGTCTGCCTGCAGTCGGAGTTGTGGGTGGAGTCCGGCTCCCATAGAAGCCCGGGCGGAGTCTGCAGGCAAAGTCATGGGCGAGGTCCGGCTCCCATAGGAGTCCGGACGAAGTCTGCCTGTAGCTGGAGTTGGGGGCGAGGTCCGGCTCCTGTAGGAGTCCGGACGTCGCAAAGAATCCGATCGACGCTGGCGGGGTCCTGCCCGTCGGCAAAACTTGGGAGTGTGGCGGAGGCTCGACCGCCCGAGAGGTTTGAAGAGATGTTGCCGGAGGTCGAAAGTCAGTTGGATCCCCGGAGGGTCACTCCCATCATGAACTTTGGCTGGAGGGTATTTTATACCCTACACCAGTCCCCCTACTTCCGAGTTTGAATTTCGAATGAAGGAAGTACAGAGAAATTTTTGCAGCCAAAGTTATCCCTTGAATCCCGTGTACGATCACCCCCAGATATTTTGGCATTAAATGCGTGCGTGCTGGAGTCTTTTCGAATCGGGGCGATTCGAAGGGACCCTTCGAAATTCCCGCTGGTATGTTGGCCCAGGTACGGCATAGTAATGGCTCCGTCAGCTGTCAGCCGCTTTTAGCCGCCTGTCGAGGTGAGTGGGACACGCGTCGAGCGCAGGTCGGCCTGGGGGATTCGCGATCATTATGGCACTGGATCCCAGGGTCTACTTAAACCCGCCTTTCCACCTGAAATTTCTATCGGTATCCGTCTTTTCTTCGAGAGCCCTGACCCTCCTTGGCGTCTTCTTTGGCCCTAGGCATCTTTCGAGTCATCCCTGTCCTCGCCCTTCTGCATCCTCCAGAGCGATCTAGGTTAGTCCCAAACCTTCATTTTTCTTCTTGCCACTTAGGGGCCTTTTCTCCTCCATTTTCTTCTGTCGCATTCCTCTGGTTCGGTACCCCGCAACCCCTCGTCCCTTATCCCACCTGATTTCTTCGAGATCTTTAGGGTCTTCGTTTGAAATCATTCGAAATATCTTCCGGCGCCTCTGCCTCTAGCAGTTCCGGGAGTTCTTCCGCCTCAGCTCCCTAGGACCCCCATTCTGTAGACGAACCCACATTTGGGACTGGGCTTCACCCAATTTTTACGTCGAGTGTCATTCCCTACTCCTTGACTCCGGTTGAACTCCTACTAATAAGGGTTCAGTATGGAGTTCCTCCGGAGTACGACCTGGAGCTTCCTGGCCCCTCCGACCGGGCTAGCACTCCCCCACCCGATCATTTTTGCCTGTATCAGGAGGTATTCCATGCCGGACTCTGACTTCCACTTCCGTCCTTTATTGTCGCCCTTTTCCGCTTCTTAGATATCTCTTTGGCTTCAGTTGCTCCGAATTCCTTTAGGTTTTTGATAGGGTTTCTTTCCCTTTGCCACGTAGTCGAAGTTCAGCCATCCCTTTCTTTGTTTAGGCATTTTTATACCTTCCAGCGTCACCCTTTGGCGAAGGACTGGTGGTATTTCTCCCCCCAGTTTAGTAAGAAGGGGTTGCTGAAAGGTGCTCCCTCTTCAATCCACAATTGGAAGGGGAAATACCTCTTCGTCCACTGCCCGACCTTGAGGCTGGGCCTGCCCCCTTGGGGCTCTCTGAGGGACTCTATCCGTCGGGCTCCCAACCTGGGGGAGGACGACCTTCAGGCTGCCCGAAAGCTTCTTGACTATTTCGCTCCTTCCCTTTCCAACCTTCTGAGGGAGCAATTTTTGTTCAACATCGGCTTGAGCCCCCAGGATCCTGCGAGTATTCCATCTTTTCTCTTCTCTTCTTTTCTTCCGTCCTCTTTCTTTCTCTCTTCTTTTCTTCTCTCTCTTTTCTTTTCTTCTTCTTCTCTTTTTTTTTTTTTTTTGCGTGTCACTTCTTCCTTTTTTACCCCATTACTGATTTTTAATATTTTTTTTTTTAGGAATGGATGTCGAAGCAGCACGGATGCTCGCCAGGGGCCTCAAGGCCCACAAAAGAAAAGGTGCCGCGGCCTCCAGATCAGCAAAGAAGGCCAGAGTGGAGGAGACGAGCTCGACTGCGCCTGTCCAGGCGGCTTCCACGATCGACGTTCCTTCAGACT
>NC_025996.2:109203774-109292068 GCF_000442705.2 Elaeis guineensis
TTCTAAAACTCCATTGAGTTGTGGCATTCCAGGTAGAGTTCATTGAGAGACTATGCATTATCCTTAAGATAGTCTAGAAACTCCTGACTAAGATATTCACCTCCTCAATCTGATCGAAGAACCTTAACGAGTTTTTTTATTTATTTTTCTACCTCATGTCTGAATTCTTTGAACTTTTCAAAGGCTTCAGACTTGTGTTTCATTAGAAACACATACCTGTACTTAGATATATTATCGGTGAAGGTAATGAAGTAGACATAGTTTGCCTCTAGCCGACACATCAAATGGGCCGCATACATGTATGTTACTAGGGCAAGTAGGTCTGTGGCCTTTCCCCAATGTCTTGTAAAAGAGAGCTTGATCATTTTGCCTTGAAGGCATGATTCACAAACTGGATATGACTCGAAAGTCAACGGACTCAATAGCCGGATTTTCTAATTTGTTAATCTTGTCTTCTGCTATATGACCTAGCCTTAGGTGCCATAGATACCTATCATTTAGACTATCTCTAAGCCTTTTAATTTTTATGGCATTCACATTTTGCTTGATATGAAATACAGATACATCAATATGTAGCTGATAGAGACCATTAATAAGAAAACCATTTGCAACTATATTATTTTCATAAAATATGTTACAATGGTTCTTATGAAAACTAATCACATAGCCTTCTTGTGCTAAACATAAAACAGAAATCAAATTCTTGCTTGCTGCAAGCACATAATAACAACCTCTAAGAACTAAATCTAATCCTAATGGTAATCGCAGAGGGTAGGTTTTCACGGCCACAGCAGCAACTCTTGCTCTGTTCTCGATGCGTAGGATCATATCCCCATTCCTCAGCCTCCTGCTCTCCTCAAGATCCTACGTAGAAGTGCACAAATGAGCACTAGAACCAGAGTCAAGTACCCAACTGGATATAGAAGAAACGTAAGATTAGATTTTATAACGAGCATACCTCCAGAAGGACCATCCTTCTTATTCTTCAGGGTGGTTAGGTACTGAGGACAGTTTCGCTTTCAATGGTCGATCTGAATTGCAGTGAAAATATTTTTCCTTTTCAGCAGCCTTCTTCTTCGATTTCGTCTACTTCTTCTTCCCATCCACCTTCTGCTTCTTTGCAGACTTCTTCTTTCCAAAAGACTTTCTCTTGAAAGAAGTCCGATCGATAGTAAGGACTGAGCCTTTTGAACCTTTCAAAGAAAGCTCAGCCATAACCAACATGTTCATTAACTCTGCCAAGGTACACTGCATCTTATGCATATGAAAGTTCATGATGAACTGACCATATGCATCAGACAAAGATTGAAGGATCACATCAATCTAAAAATTTCTGTCTAAGATGACACCGAGCTTCTCAAGCTCCTCTAGGTCCTTGATCATTGTCAAACAATGATCTTAGACTGACTACCCATCATGCATTTTAGCCTTAAAAAGTCTTTGGCAGACTTGATACTTGGCTGTGCGACTTTGTTCACCAAACAACTCTTGTAGGTGAGCCAACATTTGGTGGATAGTCATAATGTTCTCATGCTGGCGTTGCAAGTCATCAGACATGGCACCCAACATGTAGTACCTGGCTTTGTTATCGTTATCCATCCACTTTTTCAGAGACGCTCTCTATTCAACAGTCGGACGTGCTGGCATGATAGGTGGATCCTAGTCTAAGACATGAGTCAGTTTTTCAGAACCTGGAATAATTTTGTAGTTCCTCAATCAGTCCTTGAAATTGGGTCCAGTCAATCTGTGGGTGTCTAGTATTTTGATCAGGGGGGTTGGACGCAAACATATTTCCTGTAGAGAGTCAAGAGTTTCTAGTTAGATTTTATAATCAGACTTAACCAATTTGTTTAGGAGTTTCATTTTTAAATAAATTAGGCTTTCACTATTTTTTCAGATCCCTACACTCCCTAGGTAGAGATGTGAAAATCTCTGTGATTAGTGATTTCTAGTGGGTGGTGCGATCTCACCGACTGGCTCACCACCTCACCTAACAGTTATTGGTGATGGATCAACCGATGAGTGGACAACTCTTGTCCAATGATTCTCTAATCATGGTACACCCAAAGCTTGGTCTTTAATTCATCAAGCTCACCATGCCCAGAATATTGTTCCAATCCTTAGTTAAGTCAGACCCACCATTTGCATGAATTAGATTTCTGATTGGATCCCTCACCGTATCTGGAATATTGAGCACAACCCATCCTCTAATCCATAGCATCCAATGTCTAATAGACATGGTTGCATCTTTTCAGTGCAACTGAGCCACTGTAACCAGTCGAGAATAATCAACCCCGAGAAGGGCCCGCACATCCACAATGGTGGAAGACCTTAGACTTAATATTTTCTTAGAAAGATTTGATTTAGATCTCATTAAACTGACTTGACATAGTCATAACAATTATGACTAACCTAGTGACATGGGTTAGCTCGAATTGTTAGCCACCTCAAATCAGAACTGGGTCGACACATATAGCCAGGTAAGTGAGATCGGTGGGAGGGATATGCCATTAACTTGACAAGAACACATTCGAGTCCGCTCCCAATTAAAAATCAGTCGATCACATCTGTCCAACTTACCTTAGACACCAAATTATCGAACCAAAACCAATTGGGTTAGTCTACAATCCAGGCTCTAACCACTGAGCCAAATTAGGTCTTAACTTGATCGAGTCATATTTAAATGTGATTCGGCCTTGACCTAGACTTAATCCTATTAGACTGGTCAATTATTAGCTTTTATGATCCCATCTAACCAACTTTTGATTCAGTTTGATCAACCGCTAGACCTAATTGAGCTACCCAAGCCCGAACCCAATTTTATGAAAATGACTTAGATCTGAAATTTTTAATTTTAGACCTAATTTAATTTCATAAGCTTAATTCATTAATTAAGTCTTGGGTTCATAAACAAAACATGTAAACAAATCCTAAGGTTTTAGGATCTAGAGTTTTGCAGAAAAGTAAATTTTGATTTTTGATTAAGGATGAACGCGCAGCACCCCTACATGCCATAAGAACACCCCATTGAATGAGAGGAGAGGGTCTTAAATCCTACTTTGTTCTTATGACCGGACGGCCATGAGGAACATCTTAATCAGAAATATTAATTTAACTACAAAACTAGTTAGATCTAAGTTACATATCCATATATAATTTCATATCTAACTTATACATGCTTTGCATACATCTCATGTATTAAAATCTGTTCTAATTAGCATGCTTTCAAATCTGATACATCACATATAACATCTGAAAAATATGATTTAAATTGAACTGTTCAATATAAAATATATTCTAGACAGTTACTAGAACAATTCTACAACTAGTCTAGGCATGCAATAGATCAATCTTATGAATTAATTAAATTTTATTTTTTTATTTTTTAATCTGAATATAATATTTATAATATTAAAAAAATAAAGGATAAATTAGATCTAATTTATATTTTAATCATATTAAAATATAAAACTATAAGACTATTCATAGATTAAACTACTCCTAGTCTAGTCATGCATCTCATACATGTTAGATCTACTTAGATTTAATTTTAATTTTTTTTATTTTAGATCCTATCACATCTGATGTGATATTTAAAATCCATCAATATCAAATAAATAAAAATAAAAATTATATCTAAATTAGATCTGAAATAGAGCCATCAACTGGCTCTGATACCAGTTAAAGGGAAAACTGACTTTTTTCTTATAGGATCTTCCAAATCTAATGAGATCTGGGGTAGAATATTTAAAAAAAAAAATTATCTTATGATATTTTAGATCTAAGATCTATTAGATTTAATTTCTATTATCTGATATTAAATCTAAAATCATGAAGAATAGAGAAATACCTCTAGGGTAACTAGATTATCCTGTAGATGATCGCAGCAATTCCGGGGTTCTAAAATAGCCACACAGTTGCCTAGCCTCTATCGGTATCTGCTTAAGTAGGATCTAGATCACCTTCTCCTCATAAATATTTTCTCCAAAAATTAGATCTGGATCTGATCTGAAAGATCTTGAAAAGATCTTCTGAAGCTGAAGCAGCAGCTTCTTGACAAATCTCTGCAGCCTTCTAATCAGGAAGCCACCACACCTTGGATAAGCACCAGATGGATGTCCAACCTCTTGGACATGAAGAAGGGAGAGAGAGGAGTAGAGGGGGTATAGAGAAGTGGAGAGGATTCAGGTTTTTTTTGGTTATTGTGCAGAGTCTCCCAACCCTAGGCGCAGACAGGGTTTAAATAAACCCTACTGTGCCATGCAGTGCCACATCATTCGACCAATCAAAAAATTCTAATTAATTCTAAAAAAAATTTGATTAGTGAAGTGATATCATCTGATCATATTAGATAAGAATCCCCACAATCCTTCCTACTGTTGGCACCAACACTGGATAAGCACAGTAAGATTGGCGCCCCACAGTCCAAGTTGATCAAGGGATCAGAGTCCTCATCTCATGAGACTCTATCCTTATCCACTTGGGATGCACACCCAATCTAAATATGGCACCCACTTTGAGGCCCAATTTAGTAAGTGGACACTCCATAAAAAATCTCCAATGACCTCTTGCCAAGTGGCCTTCAGTCCAAGGTCCATGGGTCAATGTTTGACCAATGTCCTAAAATGGAAATGGTAGGTGACAGAAATTCGCAGGTGTTGTCTTAAATTTATCTCATAAATTAAGATAAGTCCTTTCTAAGCTGGATTGGCTCCATTCAGACTGAGAGAAATCTTCTCAAGATTCTCTAGGTGAGCCAAATCACATTTGGCTCAGTCGAGATAGAAAAGATGACAAGAAGAGAAAGTTAGGCTCAATCATGTGCTAGCATGATTTTTTTTGAACCTAATTGGATCTAATCCAAATCAATCGAACTGGGCTAGCTCAATTGATGACATCCAGATCCTAACTCTTATTTGTGTGACCCAGTTAGGTTCATTTTTGTATGGTAATGAGATATGTCATGATCTCATCATCGACATCATCGAAACTCCTTTCGATGGACCAGAACTCTTCTGATTCAGACAATTAGAATGATCAATCATCAAGATCATTCTAATTACTTTCAAAATGCACCAGTGACATCTAGCAGTATATGGTGGCAATCCATCAAAAATGAAGAAGAACCTCTCGGTGCAGCTACCTGTGTGATTGAGTTCTTCTATCATAAGTTTCGACTGAATTAGGGTTAAGGTGAACTCGTCAAACCCAACATCAGTCATATAAATCAATCAATCGATCCGAGTCTGAAGTGAAACTTCAATGGAAAACTCTTTTCTATTATTTCACTCTGTCATGGCCATGGGCTTAAGGACTCAATCTTTTGATCATCATAGGACTACTTGTTGGGAAATGTGTCCCAAAAAGCCAATCGTCAAGCTGTTGACGGTTGAGCAACCAAGTATTGTAATTGATTTGTTAATAAATAAAATATATTTGGCTTCTTCATCATAAGCTTTCATCTTCTAATGAACTCCATTGTTATGATAAAGTCCTTAGGACTATTTAGGTTCGATAAAGAGAGGATTTATCGATTAGTCCTTAAAACTGTTCACGACCAAATGATAGGCTGTTAATAAGGACGACAGCTTCTATCGAGCATAGGTCGCTGTAGGCCATATGGGTGGTTGTCCTCTTAACCAAGGAGTGTGGAGACACTGGTATGGCATACAGGTGAGATGTAAGGGTACATCATCATTGAACGTGACCAACTCCAGAGTATTCTACTGTCGAGAATATCTCTGATGGGATATAGGTATAAGTGTCCCTTAGACCTGAGATCGCCTCAGTGACTTGCAAGCAACTCACTGTGCTTTGGTACTGGACTAACTGAATTTCTAATTCAGGACGGAAGGCTTCTGGGCACAGTCAAGTACTTGTGAAGTCAGAGTGTGATCGAGATGGGATTGACCACTCCAAGAGTTGGAGAATAATGAGTCGCTGTATTTCAATTTAGCAAAACCTTGGCCAGGGTAATCCATCAGATGGATTTGATATTTTGAAATACAATGTGGACAACCTGATCAGAGTTGACAGTTGAGCTCTGGGGTGTCCTATGATCATTTTGGTCAAGGGATGAATTATATGAAAACTATATCCGCATGGGTTCTAAGGATGTTGTTCTACACATTCGACCTATCCGGACGTCGGGTACCATTGCTAGATGGTCACTTCGATTGGTATAAAATTTATTTCTATGCTATCGGCTTAGGTTCGACCTATGAGGTCACACACATTAGAGTTCATGATCCGATCGGATGGTTGATCAACGATTAAGAATCATTATAGGGTTAAATAATCAATACGATTGACATTTAACCCAGTGCAAGTGTTGCAGGAGGATCGATTAGCAATTTGATTGCTAATTGGCTTAATTTGATTAAGCCAATGGGCTGAGATTAAGTCTAATTAAATATGATTTAATTAGATTTAGTTTGGGCTTGATTGGATCAAGTCCAATTGGTTTATTGGATAAGCCAAGTGCAAGGAAAGACTAGTCCTAGTTCAACTAGGACTTGGGTCAATCTAATTTCTAATTTGATTAGAAAATTAAATCAGATTTAAATCTAATTTAATCTGATTAAATTAGGTTCTTAATTAGGTTAAGACCTATTTTAATTGGGTTGATCTAATTTTGATTTGATTTGTTTGGGAAACCAAATTAAAACAAGTTATGAGACAGAATCCTAGTAGGACTAGGATTCCACCTTGCGCCACATAAACCTTCTCCACGCCCTCTCTCTTATTCAACGCCAATCTCCACTTATTTTGTGCGACAAAACCCTCTCCCAGATCTCTCCCACGTTCACAAAAGGTCTCCTCTCTTCTTTCTTACATGGAAGGTGATTTGGATCAAATCTAAAAGGAATAAGTTTGGATTTCGAATTCTATGAGATAGAGTTTTAGAAATCCAAAACTCTTTCAATTTTGCACCAAATTTATCCAAATTTTTTTTGGAATTTTCATGGCTTTTAGGGTTTATATTGTGAACCCTTTTCTGGTGATCCATCCACGAAAATATGAAGGAGGTGCTCAAGAGTTGGGCGTCCCTTTACTTGCCATGTTTGGATAAGCCTTGACTAGGTGTTTGACCTAGACAAGGACTCTATCATATCTCTCTATATAAGATGATTTCTTCATAAATTTTAAGGGGAGATAGTTTTTGAGAGGCTTTTGCCATCCAAAAATCAGAGAGAATACCTTTGGGTCGTGGAGATATAAAAGACGCAAGTTTGGGTATCTAGAGAGAAAAACGTGAAGAAGAAGAGGGTCTTCTTCTAGGGTTTTTATTTTCATATCTTTCCTCCTTCCATCTTGAGTTTTCTGAGAGTATCTCAGATCTGAAACTCCTTCTTCTACTTTCATCTTTGAAAGAGTCCAAATCAAGAAGAAGAAGGCACCTGATCAACCATCAAAGAAGGATCAGCGCAGTACTAGCATACTGTGCTGATTTCCTGAAGCAGGACTTCTGATCGAGATTCGTGGGCTCGTGTGGACGACTCCTAGAGGCCGGAGCGTGTGCGGCTTGCAACATCATCCTCAAGCCCAGATCAGCAGGTTAGAACATCTAACTTGCAAGGTAATAGATCTGATCTATTATTTAATACATACATTAGATGTAGCTAGTATAGAAACATGTTGATATGATCAACATGTAGTTCATACTATATTTATATATATTTTAATTTTTGATTTAATGCTATGTAATAATCATGTAATAGGATCTTAGATCTAGGGATTTTTGATCTTAGAAAATAAATTTTGATTTACTTTAGTCTTCCGCTGTATGATCTTGAAAAAGTTTCAAGATCTAACCCTGAAACCCTAGATCTGGTTCCTACAATTGGTATCAGAGCCTAGGTTCTTTATTACATGATTATTTATACATGCTTAGATTATTTCTTAGATTAGATCTAATTTATAATCTGATTATTAAATCTGAAATTAAAATTTTAGATCAATCACAAACTGCAAGGTTGTCCTGCTGTAAGGTTTACCCCTTACAGTGCAAAGGTTGTCCTAGTTTGTGTAGATCTATCTTTAATCATAAATTTGTTAGATATGATCTAGATTAAATTTATGATTTATTAGATTTAAAAGATGTTTAAATCTGAAATAAAATCTCTTTGTTAATAATTTTTATGCAAAAAATTATTTAAAGTTGAAATTGTTTCAATTACATGAACCTGTTTAGATTAGATCTAAAGTAGTTTCATGTTTATTTTACTTGCATCTTGATTATGAATCAAACATGCAATATGATTGGTAGAATCATATTGTAAAATTGTTTTACAAATATGAAAATTATTTTTTGAAAAGCCGAACCCAACCCTCAGCCCAAAACTTAATTAAGAATTAAGAAGTTGTTTGATTAGGTTCTAGGATTGTGAATTGAAGAACCTAAGACACAAATCATAACACATTGGGTTAATGGGTTAGTGGGAATTAGGTCCATTAATTGGGTTAGACCTATGGTTAGATTAAAGATGGACTTAATTAGAGAATTGACTAAATCTAATCAATTGTTGTCTTAGATTAGGTCAAGGATACTCTAGATCAATTACAATAGTTGTAGTTGGTCAAGTCCATATCTTTATCGAGAACCAAATGGACTTGATTCTTGGCTAAGCGGTCTAGCACGAACTGTTAGGTTGATCTAATCGAAACTAATTAAACCAGTTGGTGTCTAAGGTAAACCAGACCGGTGGTTTTTAATTGGGAGCCCGCTTACCTGGCCATTTCTGATGGTGTCTAAGGCAAGCTTTGGCAGACCCTCCCACTGATCGAACTTACCTGGCCTCTTGGTGAAATTATTTTTGATCGGATCACTTGACTATTCGAGCTGACCCATGTCAGCTAGGTAAATCAGTGTGACTGATTTAGGTGCTCCTAGACCAGCCCTTTTAATGGTCTCCCTTAAGCTGACTTGGTGAAGCCAGTGGGAGGATCATGATAAGCTGGTTCATCTGACTTCATCCTCTATATTATTTAAATCCTCTAAAATTATTAGGTCCTTAAAATGATAAAGTTATGGAGATAACTGAGTCATAGCCTCCCATTAAGGTGTTTGATAATGAGTCCATGAACTCAATAATCATTGCAGACCCAAAGGCCTGGTGCTTGTTGACTAATGGAATTATCACTCATCATATGACGACTTGGAAGTATCTCTCTAATGGTGGTTAGGTGAGCCAACCAAAGTTGGGCTTAATCATTCGTTGGTTAGATACACCAAGTATGATCATGTTAATGGTTGGACCTAACTGGATCCTTACAGTGGAGGCCAAAGCCTACTGATTAGGTTTCTAGGGCAAAATTAAAATTACTAGAAATTATTTAGAGAAATAATTGGTTATGAACCTACCCTTAGATGTACATGGGTTGGCCAACCAAAGTTGGGCTTGTGTGCAGTCTAAGTGGATTCTAGTACCCGCTAAGGAATTAGGGTAATTCTTCGAATTGGAGGTAGAGGCTACCAATTCGAATAAAATAGTGGGAGAAACCTTTTGATTAAAGTCCAAATCTTTAGGTTTAATGAATCAATTACTAATTAGGTTATGGTTCTCTTTTGTGCAAATATGGCCACTTCCCTATCGCTCCGATCATTGTTGGACAATGATAAGTTGGTGGGACCCAACTTCGGTAGCTGGTACCGAAAGTTGAAGATAGTCCTGGAGCATGAACGGATCCTATATGTGATAATGGATCATGCACCTGAGGAGCTAGCTGTCAATGCACGTGGAACAGTCAGAGACACTTACCAGAAGTGGCTCAGTGACCAGACCACGATGTGCTGTATCATGCTAGCTGCTATCATGAGCGACGAGTTCAGTCGCAGATTCGAGACGGCTCAGCCAAAGGACATGCTTCAAGTGTTGGAGGATACCTTTGGCACACCCGATGACGTAGAGAGGCACAAGACTAGTTGTGCCATCTTCAACGCCAAAATACGAGATAGAGTCTCTGTCACTGATCATGTATTGTACATGATCGAGCTGATGGAACGATTGAGCAAGCTCGGCTTTCCCTTGCATGAGCAGCTTGGGAAAGATGCAATACTGAACTCGTTGCCAAGTCTTATCTCCCATTCCTCACTCATTATAGAATGACAAAGCCTGAAGTAAACTACCATGGGTTAATGGGGTGCTTCAGAACTTTGAGAAGGATCACCAACTCCTCAAGGAGTCGGTGAACTCAGTGAACTCAGTGGGAGGTTCATCTTCTGGTTCTCGACCCTTTGAGAAAGGAAAGAAGAACAAGAAGAAGAAAGTCAAGAAGGTGCAAGTTCAGGCTGGGACATCTGTGCAGAGCCAGACCAAAAAGATCAAGCCTGATAAGAGTCTATTCTACTGGCAAGCACCCTAGATTAGATAGTGTGTCAAATATCTACTTATGGCATTGGAGGCTAGGTCATATAAATAAGAACAGAATAAACAGGTTGACTCAAGAGGAAATCCTCAAAGTCAGTGATTGTGAATCACTTCCAATCTGTGAATTCTGTCTTCTTGGTAAAATGACCAAGTCACCTTTTACTGGAAAAGGTGAGAGAGCTACTGAGCTCTTGGGCCTAGTACATACTGATGTATGCGGGCCCATGAGCACCAGTGCTAGAGGTGGATATTTCTACTTCATAACTTTCACAGATGACCTATCCCGATATGGATATGTCTATCTGATGAAACATAAGTCGGATTCATTTGAAATGTTCAAACGATTCTGAAGTGAAGTAGAAAACAAACTGGGAAGAGTATTAAAACTCTTCGATCTGATCGAGGAGGAGAATACCTTTCTAGTGAATTTCTCACATATCTAGGAGAGAATGGAATTCTCTCCCAATGGACTCCTCCAGGAACACCACAGCATAATGGTGTGTCTGAAAGGAGGAATCGGACTCTGTTAGACATGGTCCGATCCATGATGGGTTTTGCTAGCTTGTCGATATCCTTCTGGGGATATGCACTCGAATCGGCCTGTTATCGATTAAATAAGGTTCCAAGTAAGTCTGTAATTAAGACTCCATATGAGATATGGACGGGACGTAAGCCAGCACTTTCACACCTTAGGGTCTGGGGGTGCCCGGCCTATGTCAAATGATTAGTCACAGACAAACTTGGACCTAGGTCTGACAAATGCTCATTCATAGGGTACCCCAAAGAGACAAAAAGATATTTTTTCTACCATGCTGATGAACAAAAGGTGTTCGTCAGCCTTAAGGCAATCTTTTTAGAAAAGGAGTTCCTTGGTGAAGGAACCGTTGCCTCTAAGGTTGAACTTGATGAAGTTCAATAGGTAGAAGGACCGACACCAATAGCTGAACCTGAGTCAGATATGATTAGATCAGATCTGGAGCCCAATATACCTGCACCATTAAGGCGATCCGATAGAGTACCGCGTCAGCCGGACAGATACTACGGTTTCTTGGTCCGGGACGGTGATCCCATTGAACTTGATGAGAATAATGAGGATCCGATCACCTATATGGATGCTATGCAGAGACCTGATTTCGAGAAATGGCTTGAAGCCATGAAATCCGAAATGGAGTCCATGAAGGTCAACGATGTATGGACATTGGTTGACCCACCTGAAGGGGTTAAACCCATTGGGTGTAAATGGGTCTTCAAAAGGAAGAGGGGCGCAGACGAAAAGGTGGAGACCTATAAAGCCCGTCTGGTTGCCAAGGAGTATCGTCAACGTTATGGTATTGACTATGACGAGACATTTTCCCCTGTGGCAATGCTCAAATCTATTCGGATAATACTTGCAATAGCTGCCCATCTGGATTATGAGATCTGGCAGATGGATGTAAAGACAGCTTTCCTGAATGGAGAGCTGACTGAAGAGGTGTATATGATACAACCTGAAGGGTTTACATCCACAGATGAGTCCAAGGTGTGCAAGCTTCAGAGATCCATTTATGGATTGAAGCAAGCTTCTCGGAGTTGGAACATGCTTTTGATAAGGTGATCAAAACGTATGGCTTCATTAAGAATGGAGAAGAGCCCTGCATCTATAAATGGGAAAATGGTCCAGTTGTGGTATTCCTTGTCTTGTACGTGGATGACATTCTCTTAATCGGGAATGACATCCCCGTACTACAGGGAATAAAAGTTTGGTTGTCATCACAGTTCTCCATGAAGGACTTGGGTGAAGCATCCTACATCCTAGGGATGAAGATCTATAGGGATAGATCTAAAAGGATGCTTGGGTTATCCCAGTCCATGTACATAGACACTGTGCTGAAGAGGTTCAGCATGAAAAATTCCAAGAAGGGCTATCTACCGATAGGCCATGAAATTTCTCTCTCTAAGAAGGATTGTCCGACAACTCCTGAAGAGAGAGAGCGTATGAGTAGAGTCCCATATACTTCAGCCGTGGGATCTATCATATACGCCATGATATGTACAAGACCAGATGTGGCATACTCACTAGGAGTAGTGAGTAGATACCAATCTGATCCTGGAGAAGATCACTGGAAAGTGTTAAAGCCATCCTTAAGTATTTGAGAAATACTAAGGACCAATGGTTGGTTTATGGCGAGTCAGATCTGAAACTTGTGGGGTTCACAGACTCCAGCTTCCAATCTGACCATGATGACAGCAGGAGCGTGTCGGGTTATATCTTTACTCTGAATGGTGGAGCCATCTGCTGGAAGAGTTCCAAGCAGCATACTGTGGCAGACTCTGTTTGTGAAGCAGAGTATATCGCAGCATCGGATGCCGCGAAGGAAGCTGTGTGGCTGAGGAAATTCATCAATGAGCTTGGAGTAGCATCCTCCTTCGATGGTCCAGTCCTGCTCTACTGCGACAGCACTGGTACCATAGCTCAGGTGAAGGAACCCAAAGCACATCAGCGGATGAAGCACATCTTGCACCGCTTCCACCTGGTCCGAGAGATCGTGGATCGAGGTGACGTCGACCTTCAGAAGATCGACTGAAAGGAGAACCTAGCCGACCCCTTCACTAAAGCCCTGGCAATAAAGGAGTTCGACAACCACAAGTCGAAGATGGGTATTAGATACTGTGCCGAGTGGCTTTAGGACAAGTGGGAGTTGTTGGGAAATGTGTCCCAAAAAGCCAATCGTCAAGCTGTTGACGGTTGAGCAACCAAGTATTGTAATTGATTTGTTAATAAATAAAATATATTTGGCTTCTTCATCATAAGCTTTCATCTTCTAATGAACTCCGTTGTTATGATGAAGTCCTTAGGACTATTTAGGTTCGATAAAGAGAGGATTTATCGATTAGTCCTTAAAACTGTTCACGACCAAATGATAGGCTGTTAATAAGGACGACAGCTTCTATCGAGCATAGGTCGCTGTAGGCCATATGGGTTGGTTGTCCTCTTAACCAAGGAGTGTGGAGACACTGGTATGGCATACAGGTGAGATGTAAGGGTACATCATCATTGAACGTGACCAACTCCAGAGTATTCTACTGTCGAGAATATCTCTGATGGGATATAGGTATAAGTGTCCCTTAGACCTGAGATCGCCTCAGTGACTTGCAAGCAACTCACTGTGCTTTGGTACTGGACTAACTGAATTTCTAATTCAGGGACGGAAGGCTTCTGGGCACAGTCAAGTACTTGTGAAGTCAGAGTGTGATCGAGATGGGATTGACCACTCCAAGAGTTGGAGAATAATGAGTCGCTGTATTTCAATTTAGCAAAACCTTGGCCAGGGTAATCCATCAGATGGATTTGATATTTTGAAATACAATGTGGACAACCTGATCAGAGTTGACAGTTGAGCTCTGGGGTGTCCTATGATCATTTTGGTCAAGGGGATGAATTATATGAAAACTATATCCGCATGGGTTCTAAGGATGTTGTTCTACACATTCGACCTATCCGGACGTCGGATACCATTGCTAGATGGTCACTTCGATTGGTATAGAAATTTATTTCTATGCTACCGGCTTAGGTTCGGACCTATGAGGTCACACACATTAGAGTTCATGATCCGATCGGATGGTTGATCAACGATTAAGAATCATTATAGGGTTAAATAATCAATACGATTGACATTTAACCCAGTGCAAGTGTTGCAGGAGGATCGATTAGCAATTTGATTGCTAATTGGCTTAATTTGATTAAGCCAATGGGCTGAGATTAAGTCTAATTAAATATAATTTAATTAGATTTAGTTTGGGCTTGATTGGATCAAGTCCAATTGGTTTATTGGATAAGCCAAGTGCAAGGAAAGACTAGTCCTAGTTCAACTAGGACTTGGGTCAATCTAATTTCTAATTTGATTAGAAAATTAAATCAGATTTAAATCTAATTTAATCTGATTAAATTAGGTTCTTAATTAGGTTAAGACCTATTTTAATTGGGTTGATCTAATTTTGATTTGATTTGGTTTGGGAAACCAAATTAAAACAAGTTATGAGACAGAATCCTAGTAGGACTAGGATTCCACCTTGCGCCACATAAACCTTCTCCACGCCCTCTCTCTTATTCAACGCCAATCTCCACTTATTTTGTGTAACAAAAGCCCTCTCCCAGATCTCTCCCACGTTCACAAAAGGTCTCTCTCTTCTTTCTTACATGGAAGGTGATTTGGATCAAATCTAAAAGGAATAAGTTTGGATTTCGAATTCTATGAGATAGAGTTTTAGAAATCCAAAACTCTTTCAATTTTGCACCAAATTTATCCAAATTTTTTTTGGAATTTTCGTGGCTTTTAGGGTTTATATTGTGCACCCTTTTCTGGTGATCCATCCATGAAAATATGAAGGAGGTGCTCAAGAGTTGGGCGTCCCTTTACTTGCCATGTTTGGATAAGACTTGACTAGGTGTTTGACCTAGACAAGGACTCTATCATATCTCTCTATATAAGATGAGTTTCTTTGAAATTTTAAGGGGAGATAGATTTTTGAGAGGCCTTTCTGCCATCCAAAAATCAGAGAGAAATACCTTTGGGTCGTGGAGATATAAAAGACGCAAGTTTGGGTGTCTAGAGAAAAAACGTGAAGAAGAAGAGGGTCTTCTTCTAGGGTTTTTATTTTCATATCTTTCCTCCTTCCATCTTGAGTTTTCTGAGAGTGTCTCAGATCTGAAACTCCTTCTTCTACTTTCCATCTTTGAAAGAGTCCAAATCAAGAAGAAGGAGGCACCTGATCAACCATCAAAGAAGGATCAGCGCAGTACTAGCATACTGTGCTGATTTCCTGAAGCAGGACTTCTGATCGAGATTCGTGGGCTCGTGTGGACGACTCCTAGAGGCCGGACGCGTGTGCGGCTTGCAACATCATCCTCAAGCCCAGATCAGCAAGGTTAGAACGTCTAACTTGCAAGGTAATAGATCTGATCTATTATTTAATACATACATTAGATGTAGCTAGTATAGAAACATGTTGATATGATCAACATGTAGTTCATACTATATTTATATATATTTTAATTTTTGATTTAATACTATATAATAATCATGTAATAGGATCTTAGATCTAGGGATTTTCTGATCTTAGAAAATAAATTTTGATTTACTTTAGTCTTCCGCTGTATGATCTTGAAAAAGTTTCAAGATCTAACCCTGAAACCCTAGATCTGGTTCCTACACTACTCCTCTCATCTACCAAGGTTGATAGATCCCATCTTGGTGCAATCTGGTTCCGACAATGAATATGCTACAGCCAACATACACCTCAGGTTCTGAATGGCTAGGAGACTGAGTTATGATGTAGTCAAACTATAACACACTCAAGGTGAACTATCGATGTACCTCAGGTCAAAGAACTAGACACAGCTGTAGCATCTAGCTAGTCATCGACGAGAAGGTAGACTTCCTTATGACTGCTCGAGGTGGTCACGCTCAGTACTCTTGTTCTCAACGAATACCTATACTCTCGCTCTGGTGTCTCCACATCATAGACTCAAGACACATCTACCCTAAGAAAGCGATCGTATACCAACCTTCCAGATCAATCACCATCCTCGTGATGATCCTATGGTCAGGAGCTGTTTATGAGTTAGTTATGTAAATTTATGCCTTAAATTTTTAACTCTTAAAAATATGAATTAAATTCCTACTAACTCAAAGGATGTATCACAGATATAATGTACATAATGTGATAGTAGAATAACCTTTTTATTCATTTATAGTCAAGATTACAAATTTGCCCTTACATTTGTACAGAAATGTGTCAGCCAATCTGGCATCTAAGGCACACATCTAACACCTCTTACCTTCTTCTTGATTTTTTCTTTCTTTCATTTTCCTTTAGATTTTTGTTTTCATGGTGGGTTTCAAAAATTTTGTGAGTGAGAGTCCCATGCGAGAGAAAGTGAAGGATCCAAAAAACCCTAGGTCTAAAATCAATCCTTTGGTTAGACTTGGAGAGATCCAAATCAAGTTGACCTTGGATGACCTGGAGTTGCTCCAAACCCAATACTATATTCTAAACAAGTTTCATCTTGAACTTCTTGATTCTAATGCTCGAGTCCACAGTCCACCTCCAGGCCAATTAGCATTGTACGAGGAAAATCATCGAGTAGGTCTTAGATTTTCTATCTTTTCCTTCATTTTTGAGCTTTTTAGGTTCTATAGGATTGCTTTCTATTCCATGTCTCTAAATTCTTTAGATATATCATAGGATTTCTTGTTCTCTGCTCTCGAATAGGAGTTTGACCTTCAATTCCTCTCTTTTGAGCTCTTTTCATATGAAAGAAACACCCATATACCGACTGACTGTATGTTTCCTCCTAGAGGGGTACCACTTCCCTAGTTTCTGACACTCCCTCATCCATTCATGGCTAGAAGAGCCATTTCTTTTTTATCTCTTATGCTTCGATAGATGATTGGGGGCTTTTAGACTGGGATCGGATTAAAGCTTCATTCTTGAAGTCTGTAGAGTTGAGTGCCAAGAAAAAGAGAGGACTTAGGGACCTCCTGGATCGCAATGCTTCTCATCTGGATGAGCTTTTATTCAATGAATGCCTCTTCTCGGCAGGGCTTTCCTCTAACGAACCTAGGAGTGAGTGGGGTCATTCATACTTTCTCTCTTTATATATATATATATAGCTCTCTAACCCGACATTTGTTGAACAATTGTAGAAATGAAATCTTCGACAAAGGATATTGCGAAATTAAAGGCCTCTCTTCTATAGAAGAGGAAGACTCGGACTGTCAGAACTGAGAAAAAGAAAAAATTAAAATCTATCGAGCTAGCCAAGAGCCTATCTCCACCGACCAAACACTTTCTTTCGAGATCAGAATAGTTTTGGCAACACCTGCACATACTCTAACCTTGATCGTTGACTTTCGAGAAGAAATCATCGAACAACCTCAGCCTTCCAAGACTTCTGCTTGGGCAGGATCTTCTAAGAAGGCTGATGATGATGAGACCCTTTCTGACGACATTTTGGAGGATTTATTTTTTCAAGACTAGAAGGCAGTTTAAAAAACTAATGAAAACTCCATTATTCTGATGGAGTTAAAGTAGATAGACAAGATGAGTGTTTTAGTCTGAGAAAATTATCCTTGATCATTGGCCATTAGGTATAGCATTTATCCTATCATCCCTCTTTATTTTTTAATCATCATATTTTCTCTGACTCAGTCGATTTAAAATATAGCTGCTTCATATTTTCATCAATCTGTCGGACCGCTTGGCTAGGGAGGCACAGATGCAAGAGGTCAAGAAGAAAGCCAAGATGGACATCTAGGTAGCTCGAGCAAAAATTAAAGAACTAGAGGCTAAGGCCAAAAATCTTCAGAGGACCCTCAGGTAGGTGGAGTCCAATCTTGCCCTCACCCTGGAGAGGAAGAAAAAGGCAGAGAGAAGGACTGAAGAGTGCATTCAAGATGCCAAGCGCTCTTTCATCGAAGAATTCAAGGCATCACCTACCTTCACTGAGGAGATGTCTCGAGTGGTTGAGGTATTCAAGGCATCTGAAGAATATCATGACAGTCATGTGGCCTTCAGCGAGAAGATTTTTCATAAGGCTCATAAAGAAGGCTTGGTCGACTATCGAAAGTTGATAGAGGAGGAGCATTCGAAACTTGATCTCACTTTCTTGGATTATGAAGATGGAGACGAAGATGGCGAGGAAGTTCACACTGTCTTCGAACTCTCCATCTCTAGGAAGGAGAAAGTTGTCGAGCCACCCTCCTATTCCACTGCTGATGCAAGTCCCTCCAAGCCTCCTTCGGATACAACTCCCTAAGAGAAGGTCAGAGATTAAATACTTATACTTTTTGCCCCCTCTTTTTTCTTTGTTTGTTGATTTTCTTTTAATCTCTGTAAGAAACTTTCATTTAATAAAATGAAATTACGAGCTTTTTGAATTTACTATCTTCAATTGTTTGCATAGTTGGTGAATGATGCTTGTGGCGTCAGTCCGATAACTGCTGCTCCTTTACTAGCCACTCCTCTTCCTCTGGTGAAGGTGGTCAAAATTAAAGCTCACATTAAGAGCCTGGAGAAGAAACTCAAATTTTTCAAAAGGAAGGCTGTCAATCAGAGAAACAGACTGTGAAAAGCTCAAAAAAAACTTGATGAGGTCGAGAAAGAAATTAGTAGACTTCAACAAGAGGTTCGGTGAGGAGCTATAGCACATAGTGCCGAGAAGGCATGATTGGTCGAAGAGATGTAGAGGATATCCAACACAGTAGGAAAGTAGTCCTGGGGCATGGTGACGAAGTTGACCATATATCGTCATCAGCTTGGATCTGCCCATGGAGAAATCCATACCTTAGAGTCCCTGATTAAGTATAGGGAATTTGGATGGGTGAGGTCTGAGCAGATATTGCAACTTTAAGATGAACTCCACAATACCAGAGAGAAAATTTCAAAGTTGCAAAATGTGTTGAATAGTAAGAAAATCATCGCCACTCGTAAAGACGTACAATAGTGAGGTATCCAAGTGACTGCTCCCATCACCGACGTCAGTCCAAAAGAGTCTCTTTCGATCTTCTATGATGAAAGATCTCGGTCGAGAGAGCGGGAACCAGAAGGTCGATCTCCAGTTAGAGGAGAAAGAGCTTCTTATTTTCGATCTTATGGACAGATAATGGACAATTTTTAATCAACAATTCATATGACCTTTGCTGTCAGACATCATTCTGGCTACAGCTTTTGTCAAAATACAATTTGAATTTTGTGCTCACAACTTGATCTATCCGAGCTGCCCAATCTCGAGATGGACATGGAAGATGTTTGATGTAGCTACGCGAGAAGCGAGGGAATACTTACATATTTTTCAAATTTATGATTTTCTGCAAAGCATGGAGTGTTGAAGATCTTAATTGTAGGGTAATCTCCAGGGTTGACGAAGTGCAACCAGCCGACGATGCCCCACCTATCGAGTAGTTGACTTTTTTCTTTTCTTCATTTTGTCTTTTCTTCATCTTGTAATGTCAGACAAAGAGCTGACTAGACTCTTATAAATGCTTCTTGTTGGAATAAAGTAACAACTTTTCCAACCATGTGTTCATATATATATTTTTTTATGTTGTTGTTTTCTGAATCATGCTGACTCCACATGATCGCCGTAAAACGTAAAAGCTTTATCTTAATAAAATTTTAATCTTTATAATGATATCCCCCTACTCCTGAGTTTAAGAACTAGGCCGAGGGAGTAGCTATATGATGCAAGTTCTTAGGTTATGTACTGGTACCTTTTTTTTGCCTTTGACACTAGAATAGGGATAGTTATAGCCGATTTTCGGCTTTTAAAATTTTTAAGCCGACCAAAGATCGGGTTTAAATATAAACCGATCAAAGATTTTTAATATTTCTGTTGGGAATAGTATCCCAAAGCCAATTATCAGCCTGTTGACGGTTGTGCTCTTTCTTGTATTAGTATATAAATTATAAATAAATAAAAGTTATTTTGATATTTTTCATCACAAATTGTTTCATCTTCTAATGAACTCCTGTGTTGTGGTGAAGTCCTTAGGACTATTTAGACTCGACAAAGGAGGATTTATCGTTTAGTCCTTAAACCTGTTCGCGACCAAATGATACGTTGTTACCAAGGACGATATCAAGCATAGGATGTTGTGTGCCATATGGGTTGGTTGTCCTCTTAACCAAGGAGTGTGGAGACACTGGTATGGCATACAGATGAGATGTAAGGGTATATCTGCACTGAACGTGACCGACTCTGGAGCTTTTTCTGCTATCAAGATTTGCTCCAATGGGATATGGGTATAACTGTCCCTCCGACCTGAGATCGCCATGGTGACTTGCAAGCAACTCACTGCACTTAGGCACTGGACTACCTAAATTTCCAATTTAGTGATGGAAGGATGCTGGGTGTAGTCAAGTACTTGACTTGTCGGTGCATGTGTCAAGATGGGATTGACCACTCCTGTTCAGGAGCTGTGTATAGTCGTATTTCAATTTAGCAAAACCTTGGCTAGGATAGTCCTAGTGAGGAGTCACAAGACTGTTTGAGTTGAGCACGATTCGAATGATCTAATCAGGGTTGACAGTTTAACCCTGAGTCATCCTAAACACAGGGGTCAAAAGAATGAATTATACAGTAACCATATTCATGTAGGTTCTAAATATTACGATTATGACTATTCAATCTATCTGAATATCGGGTACCATTGTTAGATGGTCACTTCGATTAGTACAGGAATTGATTCCTATGCTACCATCTTAGGTTCGAACCTGCGAGGTCACACACATTAGAGGTTTCTATCTGATCTGATAGCTGATGAAGAGTCCTAATGCTCGTAGACTTTGAGTCCTATATATCTAGAACTCTGTGATCGAGAATCAAGATTCTCTAATCATGAGTTTCATACATTTTGGGTACCGGGGTCAAGAGTCCCACTGGTTTGGGACTTTTTGATCAGGGTTTTATATCGATGGACTCTGATGCCCGATTGCCCATCAGATTTGGACTCAATATTTATGAGAGATTTAATTAGTGATTTGATCACTAATTAACTCAATTTGATTGAGTAATTATTTTTGGATCAAGTCCAATTGAATTGGATTCAGTTGGGTTTGACCCGATTAGGTTAAGTGTTGACCTAATCGCCAAGGTGGTTTGGTCCCTGATCTGATCAGGGATTGGACTTAATCAATTCTTGATTTGATTAGAATATTATTGAGCTTAATTAAACCTAATTGTATTGGATTTAATTTAGTCTAATTGTGTCTAACCTATTTTAAATAAGGTTGGTTCAATTGGATTTCAAACCACCTTGACTAATCTCCCTGTGCCACCTCACTTCACATGTGCCCATTTGAATTCACGAGAAATGAGTTCTCATGAATTTTCTCCCACACAGAAGCCATCCCACACCCCTTCTTTGTGCACCATTTTGAATGGATAAGGATGAGATTGGTTGGCCATTCAAATTCAAAAGATGTTTGAATTTGAATGGATAACAAATCTCTGCGCCCACCCTTTATTTTGTGCGCCCCTTCTTCCACACGAGAAAAGGTTTCTCGTGTAAAGTCTCCACGCACAAATATGCCACACCCCTCTCTTCTCATGCATAGAGTGGATAAGAATGAGTTGGTTGGCATTTGAATTCAAATTCGATTTGAATTCAAATGAGCAACCACTTATCTTTATCCTCTCACGCGGAGAAAACGCTGCAAAGATGTGTTTTGCTCTCTTTTTAAAAGGAAGAGAAGATAGGGCATGTGCTAATCTGATCCTAGAGAGAAAAGGGTGCATGAGAAAAGTCTTGTGCATGAGAAAAGAAAGAAAAAGAAGAGAAAAGAAAAGAAACAGAAAGAGGCGCAGGCTTTTCTGAGAGTACCCTAGGGTTTCTGCTTAGGATTTGAGAAGTGAGAAAGTGAGTTACGAGTATCGTGAGCCCACCAAATTTAAGGAGAGCTTCATCAACTTCTGAAGTGCATCTGCTAATGATCGAGTATCCGAGGAGTCGACAGATTAAGATCGAAGAAGTTCGATCAACATCGGCCGTCAAAAAGGGTTCTGTCACGAACTAGCATTCGTGAGGAGCCGATCAGATCGGGAGCTTTGTGTGAATGATCTGCAAAGGCCAGAATACTGTGTGGCTGTATTATGATGATTAGACCCTTTCGATGGTGATCAGATTACGATGATCGACTATCCGCACAAAAGTAATGTGTTCTGAACACATACCAGTAGAAATATTTACTATAGAAGTTTGAATTTTAAATTTAAATACATACTATATATATATCATATTTAGATCTTTGTGTAGAGTTTATACATATTAATTAATTAGATTAATTAATAATTTCTATTGAAAAATAATAATTTTGAAAAAGTTTTAAAATTATCATTTTACCCCTACACTAAAATTCACTTCAAATGGTATCAGAGTAGGTTCTAGAATATGATATACATTTGCATGCATAGATTAAGTAGTAATCTAAAAGTTTAAATTTAAAATTTAAAATTCAAAATTTAAAATTTAAATTTTAAAATTTATTCAAAATTCAAAATTCAAAAATTTAAAATTCAAATTTTGAAATTTGAATTTTGAAATTCAAAATTCAAAAATTCAAAATTCAAAATTTAAAATTTAAAATTTGTTTGAAATTTTAAATTTGAAATTTAAAATTTAAAATTCAAAATTTGAAATTTAAAAAATTGAAATTGAAATTTAAAATTTGTTTGAAATTTGAAATTCAAAATTTAAAATTTAAAATTTGAAATTCAAAATTTGAAATTTGAAATTTGAAATTTAAATTTTAAAATTGATATATTTAGATATACTTGATCCAAGTAGCAAGTAGTCTAATTGGGTTGGTTGCCATGATCGTCTGATCATAGAAAGAAAGTAGGGTTTAAAGGCCCTCTCCTCCCATTCGATGGGGTTCTCCTATGGCGGTAGGGGTGCTGATGCGATTATATCTTATACAGATGAAGCAGCGAAAGGATTTAATTGTAAAGGTTCAATTATAAAATTTATCATGAATGTATTAGATTAGATCTAAAAGAATATTCATGATTTATTTTGATTGAGTTATTTTTTGTTATGTAATTAGCAATAGGATTGTTGTTTATGAAATGTGCTGATCTGTTTGTGAAATGAGTCAACATATTTGGTGAACAGAAAATAAAATCTTTCAAATTTAAAAATTATTTTTGAAATGTCAAACCCTGACCCATCAGTCCAAATACTTAATTAAAAGAATTAAGTGTTGTCTAGTTGGTCTAGAATTGTGAATTAAGACCTAAGACAATTGCATAAACTTGTGGGTCAATGGATTAGATAGATTAGATCCATAATTGGGTTAGACCTAAGGTTAACTTAAAGAAATGGACTAAATTAGAGTAATTGGTTAAATCTAATCAAAAGTTGAATTAGATTAGGTCAAGGAACTCTAGACTCAACTCCAATAGTTGTAGTTGAATGGGTCCATATCTTTAACTAGACCAAGATGGACTTAATTCATGGCTATGCGGTGGAACCCTATTTACTAAGTTGATCAAATTAAAACTAATGAATCAGTTGGTGTCTAAGGTAAGTTCGACAGTCTGACCAGTGATTTTTAAGTGGGAGCTACTCGCATTGATTCGATCTCTGATGAGTTAATGGCATATCCTCACCACTGATCTCACTTACCTGGCCAACCTAGTGAGTTAGGTTTTGATTAGATCACTTGGTGATTAGGGCTCACCCTTATCATTAGGTAAATTAGTGTGACTGATTTAGGTGCTCCTAATGCCGGCTTTAATTAAATCCTTTTTAATCTGACTTGGTGAAGTCAGTGGGAGGATTGAAATTGACTGGTTAATTTTTTCTCTTCTATCCTTTAATAAAATCTTTAAAAATTATTAGGTCCATAAAAATGATTAAGTTATACTGATAATAAGTCATAGCCTCCCATTAAGTGAGTGATAATGAGTCCATTAGTTTAATAATCACTGGAGGCCCAAAGGTCTGGTGCTTATTGACTAATGGAATTATCATTCATAATATGATCATTTGGTTGAGTCTTTCTGATGGTGGTCAGGTTGGCCGGCCAAAGTCGGGCCTGATTATTTATTATTCTGATTCACCAAATCAAGTCATGTTAATGGTTGGACCTAACCAGATCTTTTCAGTGGAGGCTAAAGCCTACTGATTAGGTTCTGGGCAAAATTAATTACTAGAAGTTGTTTCGAGAAATAACTGGTTATGAACCTACCCATAGATACACATGGGTTGACCAACCAAAGTTGGGCTCGCGTGTGGTCTGTGTGGATTCTAGTACCCACTAAGGAATTAAAGTAATTCCTCAAATTGGAGGTTGAGGCTATCAGTTCATAAAAATATTGGGAGAAACTTTAGACTAAAGTCCAAATCTTTAGTATTGATAATTTATATACTAATAAAGATCTGGTTTTTCTTTATGCAGCTATGGCCACTACCCTGTCGCTCCGGTCATTATTAGATAATGACAAGCTCATGGGACCTAATTTCGATAGCTGGTATCAAAAATTGAAAATCATCCTTGAGCATGAGCGGATCCTTTATGTAGTAACGGATCCGGCACCTGAGGAGCCAGCCCCGAATGCTAGAGGGACGGTCTGAGACACTTACCAGAAGTGGCTCAATGACCGCACCACCGTTCGGTGTATAATGCTGGTGGCAATGAATGATGAGTTCAGCCATAGGTTCGAGAACACCCAGCCACAGGAGATGATTTAAATATTGAACGACTCCTTTGACACACCTAATGACATTGAAAGGCACAAAACTTGTTGTGCCATTTTCAATGCTCGAATGAGGGATGGGGCCTCAGTCACAGATCATGTACTGTACATGATCGAAATGATTGAGCACGTAAGTAAACTGGGCTTTCCCTTGCACGAGCAGCTTGGTAAGGATGCGATCCTTAATTCCTTGGCCAAGTCTTTCCTCCCCTTCCTTACTTATTTTTGGATGACAAAGCCTAGAGTGAACTAACACGGCTTGTTGGGGTTGCTGCAGAACTTTGAGAAGGACCACCAGCTCATAAGGAGTCGGTGAATGTTGTGGGAGGGTCTTCTGCTGGACGTCGACCCTTTAAGAAAGGGAAGAAGAACGAGAAGAAGAAGTATAAGAACGTGCAGCCGCATGCTGGGATATCTGCACAGGGTCAGACCAAGAAGCGCAAGCCCGACCAGAGCCAGGCGAAGTGCTTCTTTTGTAAGAAGCAGGGGCACTGAAAGAGGAACTGTCCTTTATACATTACCTCCCTGGACCCGACTAGGCCGAAGAGGAAGCAAGGTAATTATATGATAACACCTTGCAACTTTTTCATTTGTGATACTACTGCCTGGGTATTGGATATCGGAAGTCCTTATCATATCTGTAATTCGATGCAGGGTCTGCAGATCAGTAGGAGATTTAATGAAGGTGAGAGGTTCCTGAACATTGGAGATGGAAGCAAAGTTTCAGTTCTAACTTTAGGAATCATGAACCTTGTAATCAATTCTCGTAATGTAATTCTGAGTGAATGTCACTATTGTCAAGTTTTTTATTAAATATTATTTTTGTAGGCCTTTTGCCATGTACAGTTATGAATTTTTAATAAAAGAAAATGTTTGCAATATCATTTTGAATGGTGTTACAATATTTGTTGGACAACTAAATAATGGAATTTACTTACTATCACAGCCTGTTAATGTGGTTCAAACTTTCGGTAAATGCCCTAGAATGGATAATATGTCAGAAGTCTACCTTTCGCACTGTAGGCTAGGTCATATCAATAAGAGCAGGATAAATAGGTTGGCTCAAGAAGGAATTCTTGAAGTTGGTGATTGTGAATCATTTTCAACCTGTGAGTCCTGTCTTCTTAGGAAGATGACCAAGTCACCTTTTACTGAAAAAGATGAGCGAGTCAGTGAACTCTTGGGTCTGATACATTCTGATGTATGTGGACCCATGAGCTCAAGTACAAGAGGTGGATATTTCTACTTCATAACCTTCACAGACGATCTATCGAGGTATGGGTATGTCTACTTAATGAAGCATAAGTCAGAGTCGTTTGAAATGTTCAAACTATTCCGAAATAAGGTAGAAAAACAAACTAAAAAGTGTATTAAAACTCTTCGATCTGATCAAGGAGGTGAATACCTTTCCAATGAGTTTCTGACATATCTTGGAGAGAATGGGATTCTCTCTCAGTGGACTCCTCCAGGAACACCACAGCATAATGGTGTGTCTGAAAGGAGGAATCGGACCTTGTTGGACATGATTCGATCCATGATGGGGTTTGCTAGTCTGTCGATCTCCCTCTAGGGATATACGCTCGAATCGACTTGTTACCTTCTAAATAGGGTTCCGAGTAAGTCTGTAACCAAAATGCCATATGAGATATGGATAGTATGTAAGCCAGTACTCTCGCACCTTAGGGTTTGGGGGTGTTCGGCTTATGTTAAACTTTAATTATGGATAAGCTTGGACCTAGGTCTGACAAGTGTTATTTCATAAGGTACCCAAAAGAGACCAAAGGGTATTATTTCTACCTAGCTGATGAGCAAAAGGTGTTTGTCAGCCTTAAGGCAATCTTTTTGAAAAAGAGTTCCTTGTTGAAGGGACTGTTGCCTCTAAGGTCGAACTTGAGGATGTTCGACAGGTGGAAAAATCGACACAAGTAGCTGAACCTGAATCGAATTTGATTAGATCAAATCTGGAGCCCATTGTTCCTGCACCGTTAAGGCGATCTGATAGAGTACCATGTCAACCGGACAGATACTATTGTTTCTTGGTCTGGGACGGCGATCCTGTCGAACTTGATGAAAATGATGAGGATCCGATCACCTACATGGATGCAATGCAAAGACCTGACTCTGAGAAATGGCTAGAGGTCATGAAATCCAAAATGGAGTCCATGAAGGTCAACGATGTGTGGACATTGGTTGACCCATCCAAAAAAGTAAAACCCATAGGATGTAAGTGGGTCTTCAAGAGGAAGAGGGGCGCAGACGGAAAGGTGGAGATCCATAAAGCCCGTATGGTTGCCAAGGGATATCATCAACATTATGGTATAGACTATGACGAGATGTTTTCTCTTGTGGCAATGCTCAAATCCATTCAGATTATGCTTGCGATAGCTACCCATCTGGACTATGAAATCTGGCAAATGGATGTGAAAACAGTTTTCCTAAATGGAGAACTGGATGAAGAGGTGTATATGATACAACCTGAAGGGTTCACATCCACAGATGAGTCTAAGGTGTGCAGACTATAGAGGTCCATTTATGGACTTAAGTAGGTATCCCAGAGTTGGAACATACATTTTGATAGGACGATCAAGATGTATGGCTTCGTTAAGAATGGAGAAGAGCCCTACATTTATAAGTGGGCTAATAGTCCAGTAGTAGTATTTCTTGTATTATATGTGGATGACATTCTCTTAATCAAAAATGATGTCCCTACATTACAGGGAATAAAGATTTGGCTGTCGTCATAATTCTCCATGAATGATTTGGGAGAAGCTTCCTACATCCTAGGGATGAGGATCTATAGAGATAGATCTAAAAGGTTGCTTGGCTTATCCCAGTCCACATACATTGATACTATGCTGAAGAGGTTTAGTATGGAGAATTTCAAGAAAGGCTATTTACCGATAGACCATGGAATTTCTCTCTCGAAGAGGAATTGTCCGACAACACCTCAAGAGAGAGAGTGTATGGGTAGAATTCTATATGCTTCGACAGTGGGATCTATCATGTACGCCATGACATGTACACGATCAGATGTGGCATACTCACTAGGGGTAGTGAGTAGATACCAATCTGATCCAGGAGAGAATCACTAGAAGGTTGTTAAAACCATCTTGAAGTATTTAAGAAATACTAAGGACTAGTGGCTTGTTTATGGTGAATCAGACTTAAGATTTATAGAGTTTACAGACTCTAGTTTCTAGTTTGATCATGATGACAGCAAGAGTGTGTCGGGATTTATTTTTACCCTTAATGGTGGGGTTATCTGCTGGAAGAATTTCAAGCAGCACACAGTGGCTGATTCAGTTTGCGAGGCAGAGTATGTCGCTGCATCAGATGCTGCCAAAGAAGCGGTGTGGCTAAGAAAATTTATCATCGAGCTCGGAGTAGCACCCTCCCTCGTTGGTCTAGTTCTGCTCTACTGTGACAGCTCTGGAGCCATTGCTCAGGCGAAGGAACCGAAGGCACACCAGCAGACGAAGCATATTCTGCACCGCTATCATCTCATCCGAAAATCGTGGATTGAGATGACGTCGACCTTCATAAGATCAACGGAAAGGAGAACCTGGCTGACCCATGTTGGAAATAGAGTCCCAAAGCCAATCATCAGCTTGTTGATGGGTGTGCTCATTTTTGTATATGTACATGAATTATGAATTAATAAAAATTATTTTGGCATTTTTCATCATAAAATATTTCATCTTCTAATGAACTCCTATGTTGTGGTGAAGTCCATAGGACTGTTTAAACTCGACAAAGGAGGATTTGTCGTTTAGTCCTTAAATCTGTTCGTGATCAAATGATACGTTGTTACCAAGGATGACAATGTTTATCAAGCATAGGTTGTTGTGTGCCATATAGGTTGGTTGTCCTCTTAACCAATGAGTGTGGAGACACTAGTATGGCATACAGGTGAGATGTAAGGGTACATCTGTACTGAACGTGATCGACTCTGGAGCTATTTCTGCTGTCAAGATTTGCTCCGATGGAATATGGGTATAAATATCCCTCCGACCTGAGACCGCCACAGTGACTTGCAAGTAACTCACTGCACTTAGGCACTGGACTACCTGAATTTCTAATTCAGTGACGGAAGGCTGCTGGGTGTAGTCAAGTACTTGACTTGTCAGTGAGTGTGTCAAGATGGGATTGACCACTCCAGTTTAGGAGCTGTGTACAGTCGTGTTTCAATTTAGCAAAATATTAGCCAGAATAGTCTTTGTGAGGAGTCACAGGACTGTTTGAGTTGAGCATGATTCGGATGATCTAATCAAGGTTGACAGTTTAACCATGAGTCATCCTAAACACAGAGGTCAAAAGGATGAATTATACAGTAACCATATTCACGTAGGTTCTGAGTGTTGCGATTGCGACCATTCGACCTATCCGGTCATCGGGTACTATTGCTAGATGGTCACTTCGATTAGTACAGAAATTGATTCCTGTGCTACCGGCTTAGGTTCGAACCTGTGGGGTCACACACATTAGAGGTTCCTATCTGATCTGATAGCTAGTGAAGAGTCCTTCATGTCTGAGATTCTGTGATGGAGAATCAGGATTCTCTGATCATGAATTCCACACATTTTGGGTACCGGGGTCAAGAGTCCACTGGTTTAGGACTTCGATCAGGGTTACATATCGATGAATTCTGATGCTTGATTACCCATCGAATTTGGACTCAATATTTATGAGAGATTTAATTAGTGATTTGATCACTAATTAACTCAATTTGATTGAGTAATTAATTTTGGATCAAGTCCAATTGAATTGGATTCAGTTGGGTTTGACCCGATTTGGTTAAGAGTTGACCTAATCGTCGAGATGGTTTGGTCCCTGATATGATCAGGGGTTGGGCTTAATCAATTCTTGATTTGATTAGGATTTTATTGAGCCTAATTAAGCCTAATTAAGTTGAGTTTAAATTAGTCTAATTGGGCCTAACTTATTTGGTTCAATTAGATTGGTTTAAATAATGAAACCACCTTGACCCATTCTCCCTGTGCCACCTCACTTCCACTACGCCCATTTGAATTCACGAGAAGGAAGTTCTCATAAATTTTTCCTCACGTAAAGCCCTCCTCATGCCCTACTTTAATGCACCAAATGAGTGGATAAGGATGATTAGTTGGCCATTCAAATTCAAAACAAAAGTTTGAATTTGAATGAGCAACCAATCTTAGCGCCTTGACCTTATCCTCTTTTAATGCCCCATTTATTATACGAGAAAATGTTTCTCATGAAATCACTCATGCACAAATTAAGCCACGCCCTCCTCTTCTCACACCCTTAGTGGATAGGAATAAATTGATTTCCATTTGAATTCAAAATTTGATTTGAATTCAAATGTGCAATTACTCATCTTTATCCTCTCACATGGATAAGACGTTTGACATTGTTTTAAAAGGAGGAGAAGAGTGGGGCGTGTGCAAGAAAAATTTTGGAGAGAAAATTTGGGCATGAGGAATCCTTATGTGTAAGGTTAAGGTCAATATCCTTTCGAGAGAAAAAGAAAGAAAAGAAAGAAAAAATATGCGCAGGGTTTCAGTGAGTTCTTCAGGGTTTCAGCCTGGAGTTCGGAAAGTGAGAAGGTGAGCTACGAGTGTCGTGAGCCCACCAAATTTCAGGAAGATCTTCAACATCATCTCAAGCACGTCTACTGATGATCCAGAGTATCCAAAGAATTGACAACATCGATCGAAGAAGTTCGATCAGCATCGACCGTCGAAAGGGCTCTACAACAAGCTAGCACTCGTGAGGAGTCGATCAGACCGAGAGCTTCATGTGGATGATTCACAGAGGTCAGATATGTTGTGTGACTGTATCACGATGATTAGACTCTTCCGATAGTAATCAGATTGCGGCGATCTACTACCCACACAAAGGTATTGTGTTCTGAACACATTACAGTAAAGTATTTACTGTTCATATTCAAATTTCAAATTTAAATGCATGCATGCTATATATCATATTTAGATCCTAGTATAGGATAAATTCTTATTAATTAATTAGATTAATTAATAATTTCCACTGTAAAATAATGATTTTGAAAAAGTTTTAAAATTATCATTTACCCCTGCACTGAATTTTCCCCACAAATGGTATCAGAGCGGGTTCTTAGATATGATATATAAATTTGCATACGTAGATTAAGTTGTAATCTAAAAGTTTATAATTTGAAATTTGAAATTTGAATTTTGAAAGTTGTTCGAAATTCAAAATTCAAAAATTTGAAATTTAAAATTTGAAATTTGAATTTTCAAATTTGAAATTCAAAATTCAAAAATTTGAAATTTAAAATTTAAATTTGAATTTTTAAATTTAAAATTCAAAATTCAAAATTCAAAAATTTGAAATTCAAAATTTAAAATTGAAATTTGAAATTCAAAAATTTGAAATTTGAAATTTGAAATTTGTTTGAAATTTGAATTTCAAAATTTAAAATTTAAATTTTAAATTTAAATTTTAAATTTGGTATATTTAGATATACTTGATCCAAGTAGCAAGTAATCGAATTGGGTTGGTTGCCATGGCCGTCCGGTCATAGGAGAAAAGTAGGGTTTAAAGGCCCTCTCCTCCCATTCGATGGGGTCTCCTATGGCGGTAGGGGTGCCGCTGCAATTATATCCCATGCAGATGAAGCAGCAAAAAAATTAATTATAAAGATTTAATTATAAAATTTATCATAAATAGTTAGATTAGATCTAAAGAAATATTCATAATTTTTTTTTAAGTTATTTTTTGTTATGTAATTAGCAATAGGATTGCTATTTATGAAATGTGCTGATCTATTTGTGAAATGAGTCAACATATTTGATGAATAAAAAATAAAATCTTTTAAATTTAAAAATTATTTTCGAAATACCAAACCCTGACCTATTAGTCCAAATACTTAATTAAAATAATTAAGTGTTGTCTAGTAGGTCTAGAATTGTGAATTAATACCTAAGACAATTGCATAAACTTGTGGGTCAATGGGTTAGATGGATTAGGTCCATAATTGGGTTAGACCTAAGGTTAGGTTAAAGAAATGGACTAAATTAGAGTAATTGGTCAAATCTAATCAAAAGTTGAATTAGATTAAGTCAAGGATACTCTAGACTCAACTCCAATAGTTATAGTTGAATGGGTTCATGTCTTTAACTAGACCAAGATAGACTTAATTCATGGCTACGCGGTGGAACCCTATTACTAAGTTGATCAAATTAAAACTAATGAACGGGTTGGTGTCTAAGGTAAGTTTGGTAGTTTGACCAGTGGTTTTTAAGTGAGAGCTACTCGCAGTGATTTGATCTCTGACGAGTTAATGACTTATCCCCACCACTGATCTCACATATCTGGCCAACTTGGTGAATTAGGTTTTGATTAGATCACTTGGTGATTAGGGCTCACCCATGTCATTAGGTAAATCAGTTTGACTGATTTAGGTGCTCCTAATGCCAGTTTTAAGTAAATCCTTTTTAATCTGACTTGGTGAAGTCAGTGGGAGGATTGAAATTGGTTGGATATTTTTTTCTCTTTGATTCTTTAATAAAATCTTCAAAAATTATTAGGTCCTAAAAATAATTAAGTTATATTAATAACTAAATCATAGCCTCCCATTAAGTGAGTGATAATGAGTCCATTAGTTTAATAATCATTGGAGGCCCAAAGGCCTGGTGCTTATTGACTAATGAAATTATCATTCAAAATATGATAACTTGGTTTGAGTCTTTCTGATGGTGGTCAGGTTGGCCGGCCAAAGTTGGGCCTGATCATTTATTGGTCTAATTTACCAAATCAAATCATGTTAATGGTTGGACCTAACCAGATCTTTTCAGTGGAGGCCAAAGCCTACTGATTAGGTTCAGGGGCAAAATCAATTATTAGAAGTTGTTTAGAGAAACAACTGGTTATGAACCTACCCATAGATGCACATGGGTTGACCAACCAAAGTTGGGCTCGTGTGTAGTCTGTGTGGATTCTAGTACCCACTAAGGAATTAAAGTAATTCTTCGAATTGGAGGTTGAGGCTACCAATTCGTAAAAATACTGGGAGAAACTTTAGACTAAAGTCCAAGTCTTTAGTATTAATAATTTACGTACTAACATAGGTTTGGTTTTCCTTTATGCAGCTATGGCCACTACCCTTTCGCTCTGATCATTATTAGATAATGACAAGCTCATGGGATCTAATTTCGATAGCTGGTATCGAAAATTAAAAATCATCCTTGAGCATGAGGGGATCCTTTATGTAGTAATGGATCTGGCACCTGAGGAGCCAGTCCCGAATGCTAGAGGGGTGGTCCGAGACACTTACCAAAAGTGGCTTAACGATCGCACCACTGATCGGTGCATTATGTTGGCGGTAATGAATGATGAGTTCAGTCGCAGGTTTGAGAATGTCCAACCACAAGAGATGCTTCAAATATTCAATGACTCCTTTGGCATGCCTGACGACGTTGAAAGGCACAAAATTAGTTGTGCCATTTTCAATGCTCAGATGAGGGATGGAGCCTCAGTCACTGATTATGTACTGTACATGATCGAAATGATTAAGCCCTAAGTAAAGTGGGTTTTTCCCTGCACGAGCAGCTCGGTAAGGATGCGATCCTTAATTCCTTGCCCAAGTCTTTCCTCTCCTTCCTTACTTATTTTTGGATGACAAAGCCTACAGTGAACTACCACGGCTTGTTGGGGTTGGTGCAGAACTTTGAGAAGGACCACCAGCTCCATAAGGAGTCGGTGAATGTTGTGGGAGGGTCTTCTGTTGGATGTCGACCCTTTAAGAAAGGGAAGAAGAACGAGAAGAAGAAGTATAAGAACGTGCAGCCGCATGCTGGGACGTCTGCACAGGGTCAGACCAAGAAGCGCAAGCCCGACCAGAGCCAGGCGGAGTGCTTCTTTTGCAAGAAGCAGGGGCACTGAAAGAGGAACTGTCCTCTATACATTGCCTCACTGGATCCGAACAGGCCAAAGAAGAAGCAAGGTACTTATATGATAACACCTTGTAACTTTTTCATTTGTGATACTACTGCCTGGGTATTGGATACCGAAAGCCCTTATCATTTTTGCAATTCGATGCAGGGTTTGCAGGTCAGTAGGAGATTTGATGAAGGCGAGAGATTCCTGAACGTTGGAGATGGAAGCAAAGTTCTAGTTCTAGCATTAAGAATCATGAATCTTGTAATTAATTCTCGAAATATAATTCTGAGTGAATGTCACTATTGTCCAAGCTTTTTATTAAATATTGTTTCTGTAGGCCTTTTGGCCATGAACGCTTATCAATTTTTAATAAAAGAAAATATTTGCAATATCATTTTGAATGGTGTTACAATATTTGTTGGACAACTTAATAATAGAATTTACTTTCTATCACAACCTGTTAATGTGATTCAAACCTCCAGTAAACGCCCTAGAATAGATAATGTGTCAGAATTCTACCTTTGGCACTGTAGGCTAGGTCATATCAATAAGAACAGGATAAACAGGTTGGCTCAAGAAGGAATTCTTGAAGTAGGTTATTATGAATCACTTTCAACCTGTGAGTCCTGTCTTCTTGGTAAAATGACCAAGTCACCTTTTACTGGAAAAGGTGAGCGAGCCAGTGAACTCTTGGCTCTAGTACATTCTGATGTATGTGGACCCATGAGCTCAAGTGCAAGAGGTGGATATTTCTACTTCATAACCTTCACAGATGATCTATCGAGGTATGGGTATGTCTATTTAATGAAGCATAAGTCGAAGTCGTTTGAAATGTTAAAACTATTTCAAAATGAGGTAGAAAAATACACTGGAAAGTATATTAAAACTCTTCGATCTGATCGAGGAGGTGAATTCCTTTCCAATGATTTTCTGACATATCTTGGGGAGAATGGGATTCTCTCTCAGTGGACACCTCCTGGAACACCACAGCATAATGGTGTGTCTGAAAGGAGGAATCGGACCTTGTTGGACATGGTTCGATCCATGATGGGGTTTGCTGGTCTGCCGATCTTCCTTTGGGGATATGCGCTCGAATCGGCTTGTTACCTTCTAAATAAGTTTTCGAGTAAGTCTATAACCAAAATGCCATATGAGATATGGATAGGATGTAAGCCAGTACTCTCGCACCTTAGGGTTTGGGGGTGCCCGACTTATGTTAAACGTTTAATTACGGACAAGCTTGGACCTAGGTCGGACAAGTGTAATTTTATAGGGTACCCAAAAGAGGCCAAAGGGTATTACTTTTACCTAGCTGATGAGCAAAAAGTGTTTGTCAGCCTTAAGCAATCTTTTTGGAAAGGGAGTTCCTTGGTGAAGGGACTGTTGCCTCTAAGATCGAACATGATGAAATTCGACAGGTGAAAAATCCGACGCAAGTTGCTGAACCTGAACCAGATTTGATTAGATCAGATCGGAGCCCATTGTTCAAGCACCCTTAAGGCGATCTGGTAGAGTACCACGTCAACCGGACAGATACTATAGTTTCTTAGTCCGGGATGATGATCCTATTGAACTTGATGAAAATGATGAGGATCCGATCACCTACATGTATGCAATGCAGAGACCCGACTCTGAGAAATGGCTAGAGGCCATGAAATCTGAAATGGAGTCCATGAAGGTCAACGATGTGTGGACATTGGTTGACCCACCCGAAGGAGTAAAATCCATAGGGTGTAAGTGGGTCTTCAAGAGGAAGAAGGGCGCAGACAGAAAGGTGGAAACCTATAAAGCCCGTCTAGTTGCCAAGAGATATCGTCAACGTTATGGTATAGACTATGACGAGATGTTTTCTCCTGTAGCAATGCTCAAATCCATTAGGATTATGCTTGTGATAGCTGCCCATTTGGATTATGAAATCTGGCAGATGGATGTGAAGACAGCTTTCCTAAATGGAGAGCTGGACGAAGAGGTATATATGATACAACCTGAAGAATTCACATCCACAGATGAGTCTAAGGTGTGCAGACTACAGAGGTCTATTTATGGACTTAAGCAGGCATCCCGGAGTTGGAACATACATTCTGATAGGATGATCAAGATGTATGGGTTTGTTAAGAACGGAGAGGAGCCTTGTATTTATAAGTAGGCTAATGATCCAGTAGTAGTATTTCTTGTATTGTATGTGGATGACATTCTCTTAATGGAGAATGATATCCCTGCATTACAGGAAATAAAGATTTGACTGTCGTCATAGTTCTCCATGAAGGATCTGGGAGAAACTTCCTATATCCTAGGGATGAAGATCTATAGGGATAGATCTAAAAGGTTGCTTGGTTTATCTCAGTCTACGTACATAGATACTATGCTGAAGAGGTTCAGCATGGAGAATTTCAAGAAAGGCTATCTACCGATAGGCCATGAAATTTTTCTCTCGAAGAGGGATTGTCCGACAACACCTCAAGAGAGAGCATATGGGTAGGATTCCATATGCTTCGATAGTGGGATCTATCATGTACGCCATGACATGTACATGATCAGATGTGGCATACTCCCTAGGGGTAGTGAGTAGATACCAATCTGATCCAGGGGAGAATCACTAGAAGGTTGTTAAAACCATCCTGAAGTATTTAAGAAATACCAAGGACTAGTGGCTTGTTTATAGTGAATCAGACTTGAGACTTATAGGGTTTACAGACTCTAGTTTCCAGTCTGATCACGATGACAGTAAAAGTGTGTCGGAATTTATTTTTACCCTTAATGGTGGGGCTATCTGCTGGAAGAGTTCCAAGCAACACACAGTGGCTGATTCAGTTTGCGAGGTGGAGTATGTCGCTGCATTAGATACTGCCAAAGAAGGGTGTGGCTGAGAAAATTCATCATCGAGCTCGGAGTAGCATCCTCCCTTGTTGGTCCAGTTCTGCTCTACTGTGATAGCTCCGGAGCCATTGCTCAGGCGAAGGAACCCAAGGCACACCAGCGGACAAAGCATATTCTGCACCGCTACCATCTCATCCAGAAAATTATGGATCGAGGAGACGTCGACCTTCAGAAGATCGATGGAAAAGAGAACCTGGCTGACCCATTCACTAAAGCCATTGCAGTGAAGGAGTTCGACGACAATAAGTCGAAGATGGGTATTAGATACTGCATCGATTGGCTTTAGGCCAAGTGGAAGATTGTTGGGAATAGTGTCCCAAAGTCAATCGTCAGTCTGTTGACGGTAGTGCTCATTTTTGTATATGTACATGAATTATGAATTAATAAAAATTATTTTAGCATTTTTCATCACAAAATATTTCATCTTCTAATGAACTCCTATGTTGTGGCGAAGTCCTTAGGACTGTTTAGACTCGACAAAGGAAGATTTGTCGTTTAGTCCTTAAATCTGTTCACGACCAAATGATACGTTGTTACCAAGGATGACAATGTTTATCAAGCATAGGTAGTTGTGTGCCATATAGGTTGGTTGTCCTCTTAACCAATGAGTGTGGAGACACTGGTATGGCATACAGGTGAGATATAAGGGTACATCTGTACTGAATGTGATCGACTCCGGAGCTATTTCTGCTGTCAAGATTTGCTCTGATGGAATATGGGTATAAATATCCCTCCGATCTGAGACCGCCACAGTGACTTGCAAGCAACTCACTGCACTTAGACACTGGACTACCTGAATTTCTAATTCAGTGACGGAAGGCTGCTGGGTGTAGTCAAGTACTTGACTATCGGTGAATGTGTCAAGATGGGATTGACCACTCCAGTTTAGGAGCTGTGTACAGTCATATTTCAATTTTGCAAAACTTTGGCCAGGGTAGTCTTTGTGAGGTGTCACAGGACTGTTTGAGTTGAGCATGATTCGGATGATCTAATCAGGGTTGACAGTTTAACCATGAGTCATCCTAAACACAGAGGACAAAAGGATGAATTATACAGTAATCATATTCACGTAGGTTCTGAGTGTTGCGATTGCGACCATTCGACCTATCCGATCGTCAGGTACCATTGCTAGATGGTCACTTCGATTAGTACAAGAATTGGTTCCTGTGCTACCGGCTTAGGTTCGAACCTGCAGGGTCACACACATTAGAGGTTCCTATCTGATCTGATAGCTGGTGAAGAGTCCTTCATGTCTGAGATTCTGTGATCGAAAATCAAATTCTCTGATCATGAATTCCACACATTTTGGGTACCGGGGTCAAGAGTCCCACTGGTTTAGGACTCTTCGATCGGGGTTACATATCGATGAATTCTGATGCCCGATTACCCATCGAATTTGGACTCAATATTTATGAGAGATTTAATTAGTGATTTGATCACTAATTAATTCAATTTGATTGAGTAATTAATTTTGGATCAAGTCCAATTGAATTGGATTCAGTTGGGTTTGACCCGATTTGGTTAAGAGTTGACCTAATCGTCGAGATGGTTTGGTCCCTGATATGATCAAGGGTTGGGCATAATCAATTCCTGATTTGATTAGAATTTTATTGAGCCTAATTAAGCCTAATTAAGTTAGATTCAAATTATTCTAATTGGCCTAACTTATTTGGTTCAATTAGGTTGGTTTAAATAATGAAACCACCTTGACCATTCTCCCTGCGCCACCTCACTTCCACTACTCCCATTTGAATTCACGAGGAGGAAGTTCTCATGAATTTTTCCTCACGCAAAGCCCTCCTCACACCCTACTTTAATGCACCAAATGAGTGTATAAGGATGATTAGTTGGCCATTCAAATTCAAAATAAAAGTTTGAATTTGAATGAGCAACCAATCTTAGCGCCTCGACCTTATCCTCTTTTAATGCCCCATTTATTACACGAGAAAATGTTTCTCATGAAATCACTCACGCACAAATTAAGTCACGCCCTCCTCTTCTCATGCCCTTAGTGGATAGGAATAAATTGATTTCCATTTGAATTCAAAATTTAATTTGAATTCAAATGTGCAATTACTCATCTTTATCCTCTCACGTGGATAAGACGTTTGACATTGTTTTAAAAGGAGGAGAAGAGTGGAGCATGTGCAAGAAAAATTTTGGAAGAAAATCTGGGCATGAGGAATCCTTGTGTGCAAGGTGAAGGTTAATATCCTTCCGAGAGAAAAAGAAAGAAAAGAAAGAAAAAGTGTGCGCAGGGTTTCAGTGAGTTCTTCAGGGTTTCGCCTGGAGTTCGAAAAGTGAGAAGGTGAGCTGTGAGTGTCATGAGCCCACTAAATTTTAGAAAGATCTTCAACATCCTCTCAAGCATGTCTGCTAATGATCCAAAGCATCCAAAGAATTGGCAGACATCGATCAAAGGAGTTCGATCAGCATCGACCATCGAAAGGGCTCTACAACGAGCTAGCACTCGTGAGGAGTCGATCAGACCGAAAGCTTCATGTGGACGATCCGCAGAGGCCAGACATGCTATGTGGCTGTATCACGATGATCAGACTCTCCCGACGGTGATCAGATTACGCGATCTACTACCCGCACAATGGTATTGTGTTCTGAACACATTACAGTAAAGTGTTTACTGTTCATATTTGAATTTTAAATTTAAATGCATGCATGCTATATATCATATTTAGATCCTAGTGTAGGATAAATTTTTATTAATTAATTAGATTAATTAATAATTTTTACTGTAAAATAATAATTTTGAAAAAGTTTTAAAATTACCATTTTACCCCTGCACTGAATTTTTCCTACAACCCATTCACTAAAGCCATTGCGGTGAAGGAGTTCGATGACTTCAAGTCGAAGATGGGTATTAGATACTGCACCGATTGGCTTTAGGCCAAGTGGGAGATTGTTGGAAATAGTGTCCCAAAACCAATCGTCAGTCTGTTGACGGTTGTGCTCTTTCTTGTATTAGTATATGAATTATAAATAAATAAAAGTTATTTTGGTATTTTTTATCATAAATTATTTCATCTTCTAATGAACTCCTATGTTGTGGTGAAGTCCTTAGGACTATTTAGACTCGACAAAGGAAGATTTGTCGTTTAATCCTTAAACCTGTTCGCGACCAAATGATACGTTGTTACCAAGGATGACAATGTTTATCAAGCATAGGTCGTTGTGTGCCATATGGGTTGGTTGTCCTCTTAACTAAGGAGTGTGGAGACACTGATATGGCATACAAGTGAGATGTAAGGGTACATCTGCACTGAACATGACTGACTTCGAAGCTTTTTCTGTGTCAAGATTTGTTCCGATGGGATATGGGTATAACTGTCCCTCTGACCTGAGACCGCCATGGTGACTTGGAAGCAACTCACTGCGCTTAGGCACTGGACTACCTGAATTTCTAATTCAGTGACGGAAGGATGCTGGGTGTAGTCAAGTACTTGATTTGTCGGTGCGTGTGTCAAGATGAGATTGACCACTCCTGTTCAGAAGCTGTGTATAGTCGTATTTTAATTTAGCAAAATCTTGACCAGGGTAGTCCTAGTGAGGAGTCACAGGACTGTTTGAGTTGAGCACGATTCGGATGATCTAATTAAGGTTGACAGTTTAACCCTGAGTCATCCTAAACACAGAGGTCAAAAGGGATGAATTGTACAGTAACCATATTCATGTAGGTTCTGAATGTTGCGATTGTGACTATTCGACCTATCTGAACATTGGGTACCATTGCTAGATGGTCATTTTGATTAGTACAGAAATTGGTTCCTATGCTATCGGCTTAGGTTCGAACCTGCGGGGTCACACACATTAGAGGTTCCTATCTGATCTGATGGCTGATGAAGAGTCTTAATGCTCGTGAACTTTGAGTCCTACGTATCTAAAACTCTGTGATCGAGAATCAAGATTTCTAATCGCGAGTTCCATACAATTTGTGTACCGAGATCAAGAGTCCCACTGGTTTGGGACTTTTTGATCAGGATTTCATATCGATGGACTCTGATGCCCGATTGCCCATCGGATTTGGACTCAATATTTATGAGAGATTTAATTAGTAATTTGATCACTAATTAACTCAATTTGATTGAGTAATTATTTTTGGATCAAGTCTAATTGAATTGGATTCAGTTAGGTTTGACCCGATTAGGTTAAGTGTTGATCTAATCGCCAAGGTAGTTTGGTCCCTGATCTGATCAGGGGTTGGGCTTAGTCAATTCCTGATTTGATTAAGATTTTATTAAGCCTAATTAAACCTAATTATGTTGGATTTAATTTGGTCTAATTGTGTCTAACCTATTTTAAATAAGGTTGGCTCAATTGGATTTCAAACCACCTTGACTAATCTCCCTGTGCCACCTCACTTCACATGCATCCATTTGAATTCATGAGAAATGAGTTCTCGTGAATTTTCTCCCATGCAGAAGCCATCCCACATCCCTTCTTTGTGCACCATTTTGAATGGATAAGGATGAGATTGGTTGGCCATTCAAATTCAAAAGATGTTTGAATTTGAATGGATAACAAATCTCTGCGCCCACCCTTTATTTTGTGTGCCCCTTCTTCCACACGAGAAAAGGTTTCTCATGTAAAGTCTCCATGCACAAATATGCCCATGCCCCTCTCTTCTCATGCATAGAGTGGATAAGAATGAGTTGGTTGGCATTTGAATTCAAATTCGATTTGAATTCAAAGAGCAACCACTTATCTTTATCCTCTCACGCGGAGAAAACACTGCAAAGATGCATTTTGCTCTCTTTTTAGAAGGAAGAGAAGATAGGGCATGTGCTAATCTGATCCTAGAGAGAAAAGAGTGCATGAGAAAAGTCTCATGCATGAGAAAAGAAAGAAAAAGAAGAGAAAAAAAAGAAACAGAAAGAGACGCAGGCTTTTCTGAGAGTACCCTAGGGTTTCTGCCTAAGGTTTAGGAAGTGAAAAAGTGAGCTACGAGTGTCGTGAGCCCACCAAATTTTAGGAAGAACTTCATCAACCTCTCAAGTGCATCTGCTGATAATTTAAAATATTCGAGGAGTCGGCAGATCAAGATCGAAGGAGTTCGATCAACATCGGCCGTCAAAAAGGGTTCTGCCACGAACTAGCATTCGTGAGGAGCCGATCAGATCGGGAGCTTCGTGTGGATGATCCGCAGAGGCCAGACATACTGTGTGGCTATGTTGCAATGATCAAACCCTCCCGACGGTGATTAGATTGCGATGATCGACTACCGGCACAAAGGTAATGTATTCTGAACACATAACAGTAAAAATGTTTACTGTTGAAGTTTGAATTTCAAATTTAAATGCATACTAAATATATATCATATTTAGATCCTTATGTAGAGTTTATACGTATTAATTAATTAGATTAATTAATAATTTTTACTATAAAATAGTAATTTTAAAAAAATTTTAAAATTATCATTTTACCCCAGCACTAAAATTTACTTCAATTTCGAGGTCGATCCAAGGTCGAGCTTAAATATAAGCCGATCAAAGATTTTTAATATCTCTAGTGTTGAAAATAGTATCCCAAAATCAATCATCAGTCTGTTGACAGTTGTGCTCATTTTTATATATGTACATGAATTATGAATTAATAAAAATTATTTTGACATTTTTTCATCATAAAATATTTTATCTTCTAATGAACTCCTATGTTATGGTGAAGTCCTTAGGACTATTTAGACTCGACAAAGGAGGATTTGTCATTTAGTCCTTAAATCTGTTCGTGACCAAATGATACGTTGTTACCAAGGATGATAACATTTATCAAGCATAGGTCATTGTGTGCCATATAGATTGGTTGTCCTCTTACCCAATGAGTGTGGAGACACTGGTATGACATACAGGTGAGATGTAAAGGTACATCTACTCTGAACGTGACCGACTCCAGAGCTATTTTTGCTATCAAGATTTATTCTGATGGAATATGGGTATAAATGTCCCTCTGACCTGAGACCGCCATGGTGACTTGCAAGCAACTCACTGCACTTAGGCACTGGACTACCTGAATTTCTAATTCAGTGACGGAAGGCTACTGGGTGTAGTCAAGTACTTGATTTGTCGGTGCGTGTGTCAAGATGGGATTGACCACTCCAGTTTAGGAGCTGTGTACAGTCGTATTTTAATTTAGCAAAACTTTGACCAGGGTAGTCCTTGTGAGGAGTCACAGGACTGTTTGAGTTGAGCATGATTCGGATGATTTGATCAGGGTTGATAGTTTAACCCTGAGTCATCCTAAACATAGGGGTCAAAAGAATGAATTATACAGTAACCATATTCATGTAGGTTCTGAGTGTTGCGATTGTGACTCTTCGACCTATCCAGACGTTGGGTATCATTCTTAGATGGTCACTTCGATTAGTACAGAAATTGGTTCCTGTGCTACCGGCTTAGATTCGAACCTACAGGGTCACACACATTAGAGGTTCCTATCTGATCTGATGGCTAATATAGAATCCTACATGTGAGACTCAGTGATCGAGAATTAAGATTCTCTGATCATGAGTTCCACACATTATGGGTACCGAGGTCAAGAGTCCCACTGGTTGGGACTTTTCGATCAGGGTTACATATCGATGAATTCTGATGCCCGATTGCCCATCAGATTTGGACTCAGTATTTATGAGAAGTTTAATTAGTGATTTAATTGCTAATTAACTTAATTTGATTGAGTAATTATTTTTGGATCAAGTCCAATTGAATTGGATTCATTTGGGTTTGACCCGATTAGGTTAAGAGTTGACCTAATCGTCGAGATGGTTTGGTCTCTGATTTGATCAGGGGTTGGGCTTAGTCAATTTTTAATTTGATTAATATTTTATTGAGCCTAATTAAGCCTAATTAAGTTGGATTTAAATTAGTCTAATTGGACCTAACTTATTTGGTTCAATTAGGTTGGTTTAAATATTTAAACCACCTTGACCCAATCTCCATGCGCCACCTCACTTCCATTGCACCCATTTGAATTCATGAGAAGGAACTTCTCATGAATTTTTTTCTCATGCCAACCCTTCTCCACACCCCACTTTAATGTGCCATATGAATGGATAAGGATGATTGGTTGGCCATTCAAATTCAAAATAAAGTTTGAATTTGAATGGGCAATCAATCTTTGCACCTTATCCATTTTTTTACGCTCCATTTATTACATGAGAAAAGGTTTCTCATGAATTCACTTCATGCACAATTTAAGCCACGCCTCATGCCTTTAGTGGATAAGGGATGAGTTGGTGTCCATTTGAATTCAAAATTTGATTTGAATTCAAATGTGCAATTACTCATCTTTATCCTTTGTTTTGGATAAGACGTTTGATGTTGTTATAAAAGGAGAAAAATTCTAGGGTGTGAGAAGTCTTGTGCGTGAGAAGAAAGTCCATATCCTTCCAAGAGGAAAAGAAAGAAAAGAAAGAAAAGTGGGTGTAAGGTTTCCAATGAGTTCCCTAGAGTTTTAGCCTGGGGTTCAGGAAGTGAAAAAGTGAGCTACGAGTGTCGTGAGCCCACAAAATCTTAGATAGATCTTCAACATCCTCTCAAGCATATCTGTTGATGATCTGAAGCATCCAAAAAATCGACAGATATCGATCAAAGGAGTTCGATCAGCATCGACCGTCAAAAGGGCTCTACAACGAGCTAGCACTCGTGAGGAGTCGATCAGATCGGAGCTTGTGTGGATGATCCACAGAGGCCAGACATACTGTGTGGCTGTATCTGATGATCAAACTCTCCCGACGGTGATCAGATTGTGGCGATCTACTACCCGCACAAAGGTATTGTATTCTGAACACATTACAGTAAAGTATATACTGTTTGAATTTAAAATTTAAATTTAAATGAATGTATGATATATATCATATTTAGGTCCTAGTGTAGGATAAATTTATGTTAATTAATTAATATTTTTTTACTGTAAAATCATAATTTTGAAAAAGTTTTAAAATTACCCCTGCACTGAATTTCCCCAACAAATGGTATCGGAGCAGGTTCATAGATATGATATATATATTTTCATGCATAGATTAAGTTATAATCTAAAAGTTTAAATTTGAAATTTGAAATTCAAAATTTGAATTTTAATTTTGAAAGTTGTTCGAAATGCAAAATTTAAAAATTTAAAATTCAAAATTTGAATTTTGAATTTTGAAATTTGAAATTCAAAATTCAAAATTCAAAAATTTGAAATTCAAAATTTAAAATTTGAAATTTGATTGAAATTTTAAATTCAAAATTCAAAATTTAAAATTCAAAATTTGAAATTTAAAATTTGAAATTCAAAATTTAAAATTTGAAATTCAAAATTTAAAATTTGAAATTCAAAAATTTAAATTTAAATTTTGAAATTGGTATATTTAGGTATACTTGATCCAAGTAGCAAGTAATCGAATTGGGTTGGTTGCCATGACCGTTCGGTCATAGGAGAAAATTAGGGTTTAAAGGTCCTCCCCTCCCATTCGATGGGGTCTCCTACGGTGGTAGGGGTGCCACTGCAATTATATCCCATGCAGATGAAGCAGCGAAAGAAATTAATTGTAAAGGTTCAATTGTGAAATTTATCATGAATGTGTTAGATTAGATCTAAAGGAATATTCATGATTTATTTTGATTCAGTTATTTTCTGTTATGTAATTAGCAATAGAATTGCTATTTATGAAATGTGCTGAACTATTTATGAAATGAGTCAACATATTTGGTGAACAGAAAATAAAATCTTTCAAATTTGAAAATTATTTTCAAAATACCAAATCCTGACCCATCAGTCCAAATACTTAATTAAAAGAATTAAGTGTTGTCTAGTAGGTCTAGAATTATGAATTAAGACCTAAGACAATTGCATAAACTTGTGGGTCAATGGGTTAGATGGATTAGGTCCATAATTGGGTTAGACCTAAGGTTAGCTTAAAGAAAAGGACTAAATTAGAGTAATTGATCAAATCTAATCAAAAGTTGAATTAGATTAGGTCAAGGATACTCTAGACTCAACTCCAATAGTTGTAGTTGAATGGGTCCATGTCTTTAACTAGACCAATATGGACTTAATTCATGGCTACGCGGTGGAACCCTATTTACTAAGTTGATCAAATTAAAACTAATGAACCAGTTGGTGTCTAAGGTAAGTTTGACAGTTTGACCAGTGGTTTTTAAGCGGGAGCTACTCCAGTGATTTGATCTCTGACGAGTTAATGGCTTATCCCCACCACTGATCTCACTTACCTGGCCAACCTGGTGAATTAGGTTTTGATTAGATCACTTGGTGATTAGGGCTCACCCATGTCATTAGGTAAATCAGTTTGACTGATTTAGGTGCTCCTAATGCCAGCTTTAATTAAATTCTTTTAATCTGACTTGGTGAAGTCAGTGGGAGGATTGAAATTGGCTGGATATTTTCTTCTCATCTATCCTTTAATAAAATCCTCAAAAATTATTAGGTTCCTAAAAATGATTAAGTTATATTGATAACTAAGTCATAACCTCCCATTAAGTGAGTGATAATGAGTCCATTAGTTTAATAATCATTGGAGGCCCAAAGGCCTGGTACTTATTGATTAATGGAATTATCATTCATAATATGATAATTTGGTTTGAGTCTTTCTGATGGTGGTCAGGTTGGCCGGCCAAAGTCGGACCTGATCATTTATTGGTCTGATTCACCAAATCAAATCATGTTAATGGTTGGAGCTAACCAGATCTTTTCAGTGGAGGCCAAAGCCTACTGATTAGGTTCTGGGCAAAAATCAATACTAGAAGTTGTTTAGAGAAACAACTAGTTATGAACCTACCCATAGATGCACATGGGTTGACCAACCAAAGTTGGGCTCGTGTGTAGTTTATGTGGATTCTAGTACCCACTAAGAAATTAAAGTAATTCCTCGAATTGGAGGTTGAGGCTACCAGTTCGTAAAAATACTGGGAGAAACTTTAGACTAAAGTTCAAGTCTTTAGTATTTATAATTTATGTACTAATAGAGGTCTGGTTTTTTTTTATGTAGCTTTGGCCTCTACCCTATCCCTCTGGTCATTATGAGATAATGACAAGCTCATGGGACCTATTTCGATAGCTGGTATCGAAAATTAAAAATCATCCTTGAGCATGAGCGGATCCTTTATGTAGTAACAGATCCGGCACCTGAGGAGCCAGCCCCGAACATTAGAGGGACGGTCCGAGACACTTATCAAAAGTGGTTCAACGACCGCACCACCGTTCGGTGCATTATGCTGGCGGCAATGAATGATGAGTTCAGTCGCAAGTTCGAGAATGCCCAGCCCCAGGAGATGCTTCAATTGTTGAATGACTCCTTTGGCATGCCTGACGACGTTGAAAGGCACAAAACTAGTTGTGCCATTTTTAATGCTCGGATGAGGGGTGGAGCCTCAGTCACTGATCATGTACTGTACATGACCAAAATGATTGAGCGCCTAGGTAAACTGAGCTTTCCCTTGCACAAGCAGCTCGGTAAGGATGCGATCCTTAATTCATTGCCCAAGTCCTTCCTTCCCTTCCTTACTCATTTTCGGATGACAAAGCCTGCAGTGAACTACCACGGCTTGTTGGGGTTGCTGTAGAACTTTGAGAAGGATCACCAGCTCCATAAGGAGTCAGTGAATGTTGTGTGAGGGTCTTCTTCTGGTCGTCGACCCTTTAAGAAAGTGAAGAAGAAGAACAAGAAGAAGAAGAATAAGAAGGTGCAGCTGTATGCTGGGACATCTGCACAGGATCAGACCAAGAAGCGCAAGCCCGACCAGAGCCAGACGGAGTGCTTCTTTTGTAAGAAGTAGGGGCACTGGAAGAGGAACTGTCCTCTATACATTGCCTCCCAGGACCCGAACAGGCCGAAGAAGAAGCAAGGTACTTATATGATAACACCTTGCAACTTTTTCATTTGTGATACTACTGCCTGGGTATTGGATACCGGAAGCCCTTATCATATTTGCAATTCGATGCAGGGTCTGCAGGTCAGTGGGAGATTTGATGAAGGTGATAGGTTCTTGAACGTTGGAGATGGAAGCAAAGTTTCAGTTCTAACATTAGGAATCATGAACCTTGTAATCAATTCTCGAAACGAAATTCTGAGTGAATGTCACTATTGTCCAAGCTTTTTATTAAATATTATTTTTGTAGGCCTTGTGGCCATGAATGGTTATCAATTTTTAATAAAAGGAAACGTTTGCAATATCATTTTGAATGGTGTTACAATATTTATTGGATAACTTAATAATGGAATTTACTTTCTATCACAACCTGTTAATGTGGTTCAAACCTCCGGTAAACATCCTAGAATAGATAATGTGTCAGAAGTCTACCTTTGACACTGTAGGCTAGGTCATATCAATAAGAACAAGATAAATAGGTTGGCTCAAGAAGGAATTCTTGAAGTAGGTGATTGTGAATCACTTCCAACCTGTGAGTCCTGTCTTCTTGGTAAAATGACCAAATCACCTTTTACTGAAAAAGGTGAGCGAGCCAGTGAACTCTTGGGTCAGGTACATTCTGATGTATGTGGACCCATGAGCTCAAGTGAAAGAGGTAGATATTTCTACTTCATAACCTTCACAGACGACCTATCGAGGTATGGGTATGTCTATTTAATGAAGCATAAGTCGGAGTCGTTTGAAATGTTCAAACTATTCCGAAATGAGGTAGAAAAATAAACTGAAAAGTGTATTAAAATTCTTCGATCTGATCGAGGAGGTGAATACCTTTCCAATAATTTTCTGACATATCTTGGGGAGTATGGGATTCTCTCTCAGTGGACTCCTCCTGGAACACCACAACATAATGATGTATCTGAAAGGAGGAATCGGATTTTGTTAGACATGGTTCGATCATGATGGGGTTTGCTGGTCTGCCGATCTTCCTCTGAGAATATGCGCTCGAATCTGCTTGTTACCTTCTAAATAGAGTTTCGAGTAAGTCTGTAACCAAAATGCCATATGAGATATGGATAGGACGTAAGCCAGTACTCTCACACCTTAGGGTTTGGGGGTGTCTGGCTTATGTTAAACGTTTAATTACGGACAAGCTTGGACCTAGGTCTGACAAGTGTAATTTTATAGGGTACCCAAAAGAGACCAAAGGATATTACTTCTACCTAGCTGATGAGCAAAAAGTGTTTGTCAGCCTTAAGGCAATCTTTTTGGAAAAGAGTTCCTTGGTGAAGGGACTGTTGCCTCTAAGGTCGAACTTGATGAAGTTTGACAGGTGAAAAAATCGACACAAGTTGCTGAACCAGAACTGGATTTGATTAGATCAGATCCAGAGCCCATTGTTCAAGCACCCTTAAGGCGATCTGGTAGAGTACCATGTCAACCGGACAGATACTATGGTTTCTTGGTCCGGGACGACGATCCTATCGAACTTGATGAAAACGATGAGGATCCGATCACCTACATGGATGCAATACAGAGACCCAACTCTGAGAAATGGCTAGAGGCCATGAAATCCGAAATGGAGTCCATGAAGGTCAACGATGTGTGGACATTGGTTGACCCACCCGAAGGGGTAAAACCCATAGGGTGTAAGTGGGTCTTCAAGAGGAAGAGGGCACAGACGGAAAGGTGGAAATCTATAAAGCCCGTCTGGTTGCCAAAGGATATCGTCAACGTTATGGTATAGACTATGACGAGACATTTTCTCCTGTGGCAATGCTCAAATCCATTCGGATTATGCTTGCGATAGCTGCCCATCTGGACTATGAAATCTGGCAGATAGATGTGAAGACAGCTTTCCTAAATGGAGAGCTGGATGAAGAGGTGTGTATGATACAACCTGAATGATTCACGTCCACAGATGAGTCTAAGGTGTGCAGGCTACAGAGGTCCATTTATGGACTTAAGCAGGTATCACAGAGTTGGAACATACATTTTGATAAGATGATCAAGACCTATGGCTTTGTTAAGAATGGAGAAGAGCCCTGCATTTATAAGTGGGCTAATGGTCCAGTAGTAGTAATTCTTGTATTATATGTGGATGATATTCTCTTAATCGAAAATGATGTCCCTGCATTACAGGGAATAAAGATTTGGCTGTCGTCATAATTTTCCATGAAGAATCTGGGAGAAGCTTCCTACATCCTAGAGATGAGGATCTATAGGGATAGATCTAAAAGGTTGCTTGGTTTATCTCAGTCCACGTACATTGATACTATGCTGAAGAGGTTCAGCATGGAGAATTCCAAGAAAGGCTATCTTCCGATAGGCCATGGAATTTTTCTCTCGAAGAGGGATCGTCCGACAACACCTCAAGAGAAAGAGCGTATGGGTAGGATTCCATATGCTTCGGCAATGGGATCTATCATGTACGCCATGACATGTACACGACTAGATGTGGCATACTCACCAGGGGTAGTGAGTAGATACCAATCTGATCCAGGGGAGAATCACTGGAAGGTTGTTAAAACCATCCTGAAGTATTTAAGAAATACTAAGGACCAGTGGCTTGTTTATGGTGAATCGGACTTGAGAATTATAGGGTTTACAGACTCTAGTTTCCAGTCTGATCATGATGACAGCAAAAGTATGTCGGGATTTATTTTTACCCTTAATGGTGGGGCTATCTGCTGGAAAAGTTTCAAGCAGCACACAGTGGCTGATTCAGTTTGCAAGGCGGAATATGTCGCTATATCAGATGCCGCCAAAGAAGCGGTGTGTCTGAGAAAATTCATCACCGAGCTCAGAGTTGCACCCTCCATTGTTGGTCCAGTTCTGCTCTACTGTGACAGCTCTGGAGCCATTGCTCAGGTGAAGGAACCAAAGGCACACTAGCGGACGAAGCATATTCTGTGCCGCTACCATCTTATCTGAAAAATTATAGATCGAGGTGACGTCGATCTTCAGAAGATCGATGGGAAGGAGAATCTGACTGAGCCATTCACTAAAGTCATTACGGTGAAGGAGTTCGACAACTACAAGTCGAAGATGGGTATTAGATACTGCACCGATTGGCTTTAGGCCAAGTGGGAGATTGCTGGGAATAGTGTCCCAAAGCCAATCGTCAGCCTGTTGCGGTTGTGCTCATTTTTGTATATGTACATGAATTATGAATTAATAAAATTTATTTTGGTATTTTTTCATCACAAAATGTTTCATCTTCTAATGAACTTCTATGTTGTGGTAAAGTCCTTAGAACTATTTAGACTCGACCAAGGAGATTTTCATTTAGTCCTTAAATCTGTTCGCGACCAAATGATACGTTGTTACCAAGGACGACAATGTTTATCAAGCATAGGTCGTTGTGTGCCATATAGGTTGGTTGTCCTCTTACCCAATGAGTGTGGAGACACTGGTATGGCATACAGATAAGATGTAAGGGTACATCTGCACTGAACGTGACCGACTCCAGAGCTATTTCTGCTATCAAGATTTGCTCTGATGGAATATGGGTATAAATGTTCCTCTAACCTGAGACCGCCATGGTGACTTGCAAGCAACTCACTGCACTTAGGCACTGGACTACCTGAATTTCTAATTCAGTGACGGAAGCCTGCTGGGTGTAGTCAAGTACTTGACTTATCGGTGCGTGTGTCAAGCTGGGATTGACCACTCCAGTTTAGGAGCTGTGTACAGTCCTGTTTCAATTTAGCAAAACTTTGGCCAGGGTAGTCCTTGTGAGGAGTCACAGGACTGTTTGAGTTGAGCACGATTCGGATGATTTGATCAGGGTTGGCAGTTTAACCCTGAGTCATCCTAAACACAGGGGTCAAAAGGATGAATTATACAGTAACCATATTCATGTAGGTTCTGAGTGTTGCGATTGTGACTCTTTGACCTATCAGGACGTCGGGTATCATTGCTAGATGGTCACTTCGATTAGTACAGGAATTGGTTCCTGTACTACCGCTATAGGTTCGAACCTGCAGGGTCACGCACATTAGAGGTTCCTATCTGATCTGATGGCTGATGTAGAATCCTACATATTTGGGACTCAGTGATCGAGAATCAGGATTCTCTGATCATGAGTTCCACACATTATGGGTACCGGGGTCAAGAGTCCCACTGGTTGGGACTTTTCGATCAGGGTTACATATCGATGAATTCTGATGCCCGATTGTCCATCGGATTTGGACTCAGTATTTATGAGAGGTTTAATTAGTGATTTGATCACTAATTAACTCAATTTGATTGAGTAATTATTTTTGGATCAAGTCCAATTGAATTGGATTCAGTTGGGTTTGACCCGATTAGGTTTAAAGTTGACCCAATCGTCGAGATGGTTTGATCCCTGATTTGATCAGGGGTTGGGCTTAGTCAATTTTTAATTTGATTAGAATTTTATTGAGCCTAATTAAGCCTAATTAAGTTGGGTTTAAATTAGTCTAATTGGACCTAACTTATTTGGTTCAATTAGGTTGGTTTAAATAATTAAACCACCTTGACCCAATCTCCATGCGCCACCTCACTTCCATTGCACCCATTTGAATTCATGAGAAGGAACTTCTCATGAATTTTTTTTTCACGCCAAGCCCTTCTCCACACCCCACTTTAATGTGCCATATGAATGGATAAGGATGATTGGTTGGCCATTCAAATTCAAAATAAAGTTTGAATTTGAATGGGCAATCAATCTTTGCACCTTATCCTTTTTTTTATGCTCCATTTATTACATAAGAAAAAGTTTCTCATGAATTACTCCATGCATAATTTAAGCCACGCCTCACGCCTTTAGTGGATAAGGGATGAGTTGGTGTCTATTTGAATTCAAAATTTGATTTGAATTCAAATGTGCAATTACTCATCTTTATCTTTTCTTTGGATAAGACATTTGACGTTGTTATAAAAGGAGAAAAATTTTGAGGTGTGAGAAGTTTTGTGCGTGAGAAGGAAGTCCATATCCTTCCAAAAGAAAAAGAAAGAAAAGAAAGAAAAGTGGGTGCAAGGTTTCCAGTGAGTTCCCTAAAGTTTTAGCCTGGGGTTCGGGAAGTGAGAAAGTGAGCTACGAGTGTCGTGAGCCCATAAAATCTCTGAGAGATCTTCAACATCCTCTCAAGCACGTCTGTTGATGATCCAGAGTGTCTAAAAAATCGACAGACGTCGATCGAAGGAGTTCGATCAGCATCGACCGTCAAAAGGTCTCTACAACGAGCTAGCACTTGTGAGGAGTCAATCAGACCGGAAGCTTCATATGGATGATCCACAGAGGCCAGATATGCTGTATGGCTGCATCGCAATGATCAGACTCTTCCGACGGTGATCAAATTGCGGTGATCTACTACCCGCACAAAGGTATTGTGTTCTGAACACATTACAGTAAAGTGTTTACTGTTTGAATTTGAAATTCAAATTTAAATGAATGCATGATATATATCATATTTAGATCCTAGTGTAGGTAAATTCATGTTAATTAATTGGATTAATTAATATTTTTTTTGCTGTAAAATCATAATTTTGAAAAAGTTTTAAAATTACCATTTTACCCCTGCACTGAATTTCCCCAACATCGAGATCGATCAAAGGTCGAGTTTAAATATAAGCCGGCCAAAGACTTTTAACATCTCGAGGCCGATCAAATGTTGAGTTTAAATATAAGCCGATCAAAAAATTTTAACATCTCGAGGCTAATCAAAAGCCAAGTTTAAATATAAGCCCTTCATTGGTATTACTTTCACTTATATGTGAAAGTACCAACATTAACAAATTGGAACGTTCATTCATGCATATACTTCAGCAAAATTACAATATCACTGGTAATGCATGCAGGGGTTAGTTGAGTTCCACGATCTTTGAAGTGGAGTTCCATCAAGTTGTCTCAGTTTATAAATTTCGGGGTGTACCATCTCATCCATCTGATAAAGACCTTCTCAATTAGGTGATAGGTTTTTTCGCTCTGTAGGTTATGAGACTTCAACATGCCGTAGCACCAGATCACCAACTCAAAATTTTTTAGACTTGATTCTGAAATTGTAGTATTTGGCCATCCTTTATCGAAGGATACCATTCACATGGTAGCTCGTTCCCTACTCTCCTCAATCAGATCAAGGTTGGTTTGGAACCATTCAGAGTTGATGTCCTCGTTGTACTCCTCGACCCTGAGAGAAGGAAGCCCGATCTCAACTGATATAACTGCTTCGATTTCAAATACAAGGTTGAATAGAGTTTCTCTAGTCAAAATTCTCTGAGTTGTTTGGTATGCCCACAACACATGATACAACTCGTCCGTCCAGGACCCCCCAGTCTGATTAAGTCTAGCCTTTAGGCCTTACAAAAGAGTCTTATTCATTACTTCAACCTCTCCATTTGCTTGTGAGTGTCCGACTGAAGTAAGTGTTGTTCAATTTCAAGGTCTTCATAGAATTTTTGGAGTCAGAAGCCGCTGAACTGCCTGCTATTGTCAGTTATCAGCACTCTCAGAAGATCATAGTGGCAAATAATGGATTTCTAGATGAAGTCTTTAACCTTAGCCTCTATTATACATGCTAGGGGCGCGGTCTCCACCCACTTTGTGAAGTAACCAGTGGATACTAAAAAAAATTTGTGCTAACCTAAGGCCTGAGAAAAGGGACCCAAAATGTCCATTCCCCACTGAGCGAAAGGCCATGAAGTGATGATAGGAGTAAGGGGCACCATTGGTTGATGCTAAACATTAGAAATCCTCTAATAGCGATCACACCTTCTGGCAAAATTGGAGGCATCCTTTTGCATCAAAGGCCAATAATAGCCTTATTGGAGAATTTTGTAAGAAAGAGTCTTTGTGCCCAAATAATTTTTACAAATTCCCTCGTGGACCTCTCTTAGTGCATAGTCTCCTTTAGATGGTCACAGACATCTCAGAAGTGGGAGAAAGAAGGATTGCTTATACAATTTGTCATCATGAAGCACATAGCGGGTAGCCTACTTGTGGATTTTTGAGCTTTCCGACTGTCAGGTGGTAATTCATCCGACCTAAGGTACTTTAGTAAGGGGTCAATCTAGCAAAGCTCTTCTTCAATCTGCGACCAGCAAGAGGTTCTTCTAGGATTGAGTTTTTCAATATATCGATGTAAGTTTTTTCTTGAAATTCGGATGGTAGAGAGGTTGCTAGCTTTGACAGCGCATCCATCCGTGTATTTTATGTCTGAGGTACTTGTTGGATGTCAAAGCTTAGAAAAGATGTGGTTAGTTCTTTTACCTTTTTGAGATATCTCTTCATATTTTTCTCCTGAGCTTCATATTTGCCCTTGACTTGCCTCATCATCAGTTGAGAGTCATTGAAGACCTTCAAGTATTTGGCTCTCATATCTTTTGCAAGTCTAAGCCCAACAATTAAAGCCTCATACTCTACTTTGTTGTTGGTGGCTAAAAATTCAAACCGTAGAGCATACTCTACCATATCATCTTCCGACCCAGTTAAGATGATCCCAGCTCCTGATCTCAATGAATTGAAAGATCCATCCACATGAAGAATCCACTAGTCTTCAGGATTAGGATTCATATTTATTTGTTCCTCTAGCGCCATTGAGCTACCCTCCATAACCTCTGAGCCCTCCTTATCAGGGATGGTGCACTTAAGGATGAAGTCCACCAAGATCTAGGCTCTAATTGAAGGCTTTAGGTAGAACTTAATGTCGAACTTCGAGAGTTGTAAAGCCAATTTTGCAACCCATCTCGATGTGTCCGGATGGTAGAGGACTGCCTTGATCGGCTGATCTGTGAGCAGCACTATTGCATCAGCTTGAAAATAGGATCAGAGTTTCTTTGCCATGATGATCAGAGCAAATATTAATTTTTTCAACTTTATATACCTGATCTTAGTATCCTAAAGGACCTTACTTAAGTAATACACTGATTTTTGGATTCATCCTTCTTCCTGGATAAGAACTGAACTAATTACTGATGGAGATATGGCAAAGTAGAGTAACAATTCTTCTACGATGGGTGCAGCGGTCGAGCTAAGATACTCAATCATCCATTGAAAGTCCTTTGGCTACTTGAGGGTTTGAAAAAAAAATAAACATCTCTCAGTCGATCTGGAGATGAAATGATTAAGTGAGGCGATCCTTCCGATGAGGTGCTAGACTTCCTTTACATATCTTGGTGGGGACATCTCCAGAGTCACCTTATTCTTCTTTGAATTTGCCTCAATTCCTCATTTGAAGACCATAAATCCAATAAACTTTCCTGAGCTAACTCCGAAGGCACTTTTTGTAGGATTCAACCGCATATGGAATCGGCGTAGGGTGTTGAAGTTTTCTTGGAGGTCGGCTATGTAATCTGGGTGGCTGAACTTTTTACCAACATATCATCCACATAGACCTCCATATTGTGATCAATTTTATTTTTAAATATCTTATTCACTAGTCACTGATATATTGTCCTAGCATTCTTTAGCCCAAAGGACATCATCCTGTAACAATAGAGCCCAGAGTCAGTAATAAAGGCTATTTTCTTCTCGCCCTCAGGTGCCATCCGGATTTGGTTATAACCAGAGAAGGTATTCATGAAGATGAGGAGCTTATACCCAGAAGTGGCATCCACTAATTGATCTATTCAAGGGAGAGGATAGCTGTCTTTGGAGCAGACTTTATTCAAGTCAGTGAAGTCGATGCACATGTGCCATTTTTCATTCGCCTTCTTGACTAGCACCATATTAGCGAGCCTGTCAAGATACATTACTTCTTAGATGAAACCGACCTTGACCAGCTTGTCCACCTCCTCAGCAATTGCTTTCTAACACTCTGGGGCAAAGCTTCTCTTCTTTTACTTTATAGGGTGGAAGGTTGGATCCATTCTCAAGTGATGAGTCATCACCTTCGGATCTATGCCAGGCATATCCACTGCTGTCCAAGCAAACAGATCCATATTTTTTTGCAAAAAAGCAGTTAGCTGAGTTTTGGTTACCTAATCTATGGATGATCCGATTTGCATAGTTTGATGGAAATTTTCTTTTCTTAGAGGGACTTCCATTAGATCCTTGGATGGTCGAGCGTGCTCCCCAGCCAGATTATCGCAAGCATCCAAACCTATTGAGAGTTCAAGTTGGGATGCCGTCGGCTATTCCTCCACCCATAGCTAAGCAATGAAACATTGTTGAGCGATGGCTTGATTGCCTCGGACTTTCCCCACTCCAGCTTCCATCAGAAACTTCATCATCAAGTGGTAGCTTGACACCACTACCTTCAGCGCTCCTAGACTTGGTCGGCCAAGTATTACATTGTAGGCTGACGATAGGTTAAGCACAAGGAAATCAACGTAGATGGTCACCTACCTGGGTTTGGCTCCCAAGGTAAGGGGTAGTCTGATAGTCCCCTCTAGAATTATCAAACTTTCGAAAAAATCTTGGATCGGAGTACTAAATTTATTCAGCTATTCAGGAACAAACCCCATTGCAGTGAAAGCAGTAAAGTACAAAATATCAACAGAACTTCTATTATCGATCAAAATATGGTGTGCATCATAGTCAGCTATATTAGCAGTAATAACCACTGTATTATTATGCGGGGTTTGTACACCTTTAGAATCTTATTTAGTGAAGATCATTGGCTCTTCAAGCTGAGGCCTCTTCACGCATGCAGCTCCATCGATCCAAACGACCCCCCAATTATCATATGAATTTCACCCCATAGGGGTTGATCTTCTACTATCGCTTGTTCCTCTACTTATGGTTGCGCTGGTGTCAGTTGAGGTTAAGGTTGAGGGGACTGATGCTGTCACTGCTAAAGCGTAGGATGTCTCTACTACTGCTGTCCAACCCTTAGAGGATATCAGCGTGGAGGATCTTATCATCAGATGAACCGATCCAGCCTCCCCTCTTGGATCAAATGCTAAATTTTCTCTTTGAGCTAGTAACAATCTTCGGTATCATGATCGTGATCACGATGATAGAAGCAATATTTGTCTGGATTGCGACGTTCTGAGTTTGTTTGCATCTTTGGAGGTGGTGGCAGCTTGGTTCACACCTCCATCAAAATCTCTCTCCTAGAAGTATTCAAAGGAGTGAGATCATCGAATCATCTCAAAGGTAATTGATTCCTCCTCGATGAAATATTTTTCTTCTCGGTGGGGATGTTGAATGATGATGATTTTCACCATTTTGTTTGGACGAGCAAGCCTCACTTTGCTCTTGATTCCCTACAGTTGGGATTATTTGGATGGTTTCTTCCATCAGAGAATCTTCCAATCGGGCATATTGTTGTAAATTTCAGTGTAGGGGTAAAATGATAATTTTAAAACTTTTTCAAAATTATAATTTTACAGTAAAATATATTAATTAATCTAATTAATTAACATATATTAACCCTATACAAGGATCTAAATATGATATATATAGCATGTATTTAAATTTGAAATTTTAAATTCTCTACAGTAAATATTTTACTGTTATGTGTTCAGAACACATTATCTTCGTGCAGATAGTCGATCACTACAGTTTAATCACCATTGAGAAGGTCTGATCATCGTAATATAGCCACACAATATGTCTGATCTATGCGGATCGTCCACACGAGCTCCCGATCTGATCGGCTCCTCACAAATGCTAGTTCGTTGCAGAACCCTTTCGACGGCTGATGCTGATCGAACTCCTTCGATCTTGATCTGTCGACTCTTTGGATACTCTGGATCATCAACAGATATTTTTGAGAGGTTGATGAAGCTCTCTCTGAAATCTGATGGGCTCACGACACTCATAGCTCACCTTCTCACTTCCCGAACCCTAGGTTGAAACCCTAGGGTACTCATAGAAGAAACTTGCGCCCACTCTCTCTTTTTTTTTTCTTTTTTTTTCTCATGCAGAAGTCTCTTCTCATGCCAACCTAACTCTCTAGGATGAGATATACGCATGCCCTATCTTCTCTTCTTTTTAAAAATAGTGCAAAATGCATATTTTCAGTGTTTTCACCGCGTGAGAGGATAAAGATAGGTGGTTGCTCACTTGAATTCAAATCGAATTTGAATTCAAATGCCAACCAACCAATCTTTATCCACTCTTGGTGTGAGAAGGGAGGGGCGTGGGCTTCTTTGTGCGTGGAGAGTTTACACGAGAAACCTTTTCTCATGTGAGGAAGTGGCGCACAAATGGATAAGGTGGCGCATGGGATTAGTTGTCCATTCAAATTCAAACTTCATTTGAATTTGAATGGCCAACCAACCATCTTTATCCACTCAGATGGTGCATACATGTGGGGTGTGGGAAGGCTTCTGCATGGGAGAAAATTCACGAGATCTTATTTCTCGTGAATTCAAATAGGCGCAGATGAGTGAGCTGGTGCAGGGAGATAAATCAAAGGTGGTTTCAAACCTAATTGAACCAACCTTATTAAAATAGGTTAGGCACAATTAGACTAAATTAAATCTAACATAATTAAGCTTAATTAGGCTCAATAAAATCTTAATCAAATTAGGAATTGACTAAGTCCAACCCCTGATCAGATTAGGGATCAAACCACCTCGACGATTAGGTCAACTCTTAACCTAATCGGGTCAAACCCAACTGAATCCAATTCAATTGGACTTGATCCAAAAATAATTACTCAATCAAATTGAGTTAATTAGTGACCAAATCACTAATTAAATCTCTCATAAATATTGAGTCCAAATTCGATGGGCAATCGAACATCAGAGTCCATCAATATGAAACTCTGATCGAAGAGTCCCAAACCAGTAGGACTCTTGAATCCGGTACCCAAAATGTGTGGAACTCATGATCAGAGAATCCTGATTCTCAATCACAGAGTCTTCGACCATTTAGACTCTTGGTCGAAGAGTCCTAGTCTAGTGGGACTCTTCACCAGCCATCAGATCAGATAAGAATCTCTAATGTGTGTGACCCCACAGGTTTGAACCTAAGCCGGTAGCACAGGAACCAATTCCTGTACTAATCGAAGTGACCATCTAGCAATGGTACCCAACATCTGGATAGGTCGAATAGTCACAATCACAACATTCAGAACCTACGTGAATATGGTTACTGTATAATTCATCCCTTTTGACCCTTATGTATAGGACGACTCAGGGTTAAACTGTCAACCCTGATCAGATCATCCGAATCGTGCTCAACTCAAACAGTCCTATGACTCCTCACTAGGACTACCCTGATCAAGGTTTTGCTAAATTAAAATATGACTGTACATAGCTTCTGAACTGGAGTGGTCAATCCCATCTTGACACACGCACCGACAAGTCAAGTACTTGACTACACCCAGCAGCCTTCAGTCACTGAATTAGAAATTCAGGTAGTCCAGTGCCTAAGTGCAGTGAGTTGCTTACAAGTCACCGTGACAGTCTCAGGTCGGAGGCACATTTATACCCATATCCCATCGGAGCAAATCTTGACAGCAAAAAAAGCTCCAGAGTCGGTCATGTTAGTGTAGATGTACCCTTATATCTCATCTGTATGCATACCAGTGTCTCCACACTCTTTGGTTATGAGGACAACCAACCCATATGGCACACAACGACCTATGCTTGATAAATATTGTTGTCTTTGGTAACAACGTATCATTTGGACGTGAACAGATTTAAGGACTAAATGACAAATCCTCCTTTGTCGAGTCTAAATAGTCCTAAGGACTTCACCACAACACAGGAGTTCATTAGAAGATGAAACAATTTATGATAAAAAATATTAAAATAACTTTTATTTATTTATAATTCATATACTAATACAAAAAAGAGCACAACCGTCAACAGACTGACGATTGGCTTTGGGATACTATTCCCAACAATCTTCCACTTGTTCTAAAGCCAATCGATGCAGTATCTAATATCCATCTTCGACTTGAAGTCGTCGAACTCCTTCACCGCAATGGCTTTAGTGAATGGGTCGGCTAGGTTCTCCTTTTGTCGATCTTCTGAAGGTCGATGTCACTTTGATCCATGATTTTCGGATGAGATGGTAGCGGCGCAGAATATGCTTCGTCCGCTAGTGTCCCTTCGGTTCCTTCGCTTGAGCAATGGCTCCAAAACTGTCACAATAGAGCAGAACTGGACCAACAAGGGAGGGTGCTACTCCGAGCTCGATGATAAATTTTCTCAGCCACACCACTTTTTTGACAGCATCTGATGCAGCGACATACTCTGTCTCGCAAACTGAATCAGCCATAGTGTGCTGCTTGGAACTCTTCCAGCAGACAGCCCCACCATTAAGCGTAAAAATAAATTTCGACACACTCTTGCTGTCATCGTGATCAGACTGAAAACTAGAGTCTGTAAACCCCATAAGTCTCAAGTCTGATTCACCATAAACAATCCACTGGTCCTTGGTATTTTTCAAATACTTCAGGATGGTTTTAACAACCTTCCAGTGATTCTCCCCTGGATCAGATTGGTATCTACTCACTATCCCTAGTGAGTATGCCACATCTGGTCATATACATGTTATGGCGTACATGACAGATCCCACTGTCGAAGCATATGGAATTCTACCCATACGCTCTCTCTCTTGAGGTGTTGTCGGACAATCCCTCTTCGAGAGAGAAATTCCATGGCCTATCGGTAGATAGCCTTTCTTGAATTCTTCATGCTGAACCTCTTCAGCATAGTATCAATGTACATGGACTGGGATAAGCCAAGCAACCTTTTAGATCTATCCCTATAGATCCTCATCCCTAGGATGTAGGAAGCTTCTCTCAGATCCTTCATGGAGAACTGTGAGGACAGCCAAATCTTTATTCCCTATAATGCAGGGATATCATTCCTAATTAAGAGAATGTCATCTACATACAATACAAGAAATATCACTACTGGACCATTAGCCCACTTATAAATGCAGGGCTCTTCTCCATTCTTAACGAAGCCATACGTCTTGATCGTCCTATTAAAACGTATGTTCCAATTCTGGGATGCCTGCTTAAGTCCATAAATAGATCTCTGTAGCCTGCACACCTTAGACTCATCTGTGGATGTGAACCCTTTAGGTTGTATCATATACACCTCTTCGTCTAGCTCTCCATTTAGAAAAGCTATCTTCACATCCATCTGCAGATTTTATAGTCTAGATGGGTAGCTATCGCAAGCATAATCCGAATGGATTTGAGTATTGCCACAGGAGAAAATGTCTCGTCATAGTCTATACCATAATGTTGACAATATCTCTTGGCAACCAGACGGGCTTTATAGTCTCCACCTTTCCGTCTGCGCCCCTCTTCCTCTTGAAGACCCACTTACACCCTATGGGTTTTACTCTTTCGGGTGGGTCAACCAATGTCCACACATCGTTGACCTTCATGGACTCCATTTCGAATTTCATGGCCTCTAGCCATTTCTCAGAGTCAGGTCTCTGCATTGCATCCATGTAGGTGATCGGATCCTCATCATTTTCATCAAGTTTGATAGGATCGCCATTTCAGACCAAGAAACCATAGTATCTGTCCGGTTGACGTGGTACTCTACCAAACCGCCTTAAGGGTGCAGGAACAATAGGCTCCAGATCTGATCTATCCAAATCTGGTTCAGGTTCAGCAACTTGTATCGATTTTTCCACCTGCCAAACTTTCTCAAGTTCGACCTTAGAGGCAATAGTCCCTTCACTAAGGAACTTCTTTTCCAAAAAGATTGCCTTAAGGCTGACAAACACCTTTTGCTCATCAACTTGGTAGAAATAATATCCTTTGGTCTCTTTTGGGTACCTTATGAAATAACACTTGTCAGACCTAGGTCCAAGCTTATCTGTAATTAAACATTTAACATAAGTCGGACACCCCCAAATCCTAAGGTGCGAGAGTACTGGCTTACGTCCTATCCATATCTCATATGGCATTTTGGTTACAGACTTACTCGAAATCCTATTTAGAAAGTAACAAGCCGATTCGAACGCATATCCCCAGAGGGAGATCGGCAGACCAGCAAACCCCATCATGGATCGAGCCATATCCAACAAGGTCCGATTCCTCCTTTCAGATACACCATTATGCTGTGGTGTTCCAGGAGGAGTCCACTGAGAGAGAATCACATTCTCCCTAAGATATGTCAGAAACTCATTGGAAAGGTATTCACCTCCTTGATCAGATCGAAGAGTTTTAATACACTTCTTAGTTTTTTTTTCTACCTCATTTCGGAATAGTTTGAACATTTCAAATGACTTCAACTTATGCTTCATTAAGTAGACATACCCATACCTCGATAGGTCGTCTGTGAAGGTTATGAAGTAGAAATATCCACCTCTTACACTTGAGCTCATGGGTCCACATACATCAAAATGTATCAGACCCAAGAGTTCACTGGCTCGCTCACCTTTTTCAGTAAAAGGTGATTTGGTCATCTTCCCAAGAAGACAGGACTCATAGGTTGGAAGTGTTCACAATCACCAACTTCAAGAATTTCTTCTTAAGCCAACCTGTTTATCCTATTCTTATTGATATGACCTAGCCTACAGTGCCAAAGATAGACTTTGACATATTCTCCATTCTAGGATGTTTACCGGAGGTTTGAACCACATTAACAGGCTATGATAGTAAGTAAATTTATTATTTAGTTGTCCAACAAATATTGTAACACCATTCAAAATGATATTGTAAATTTTTTTTTTATTAAAAATTTATAACTGTACATGGCCAAAAGGCCTATAGAAATAATTTTAATAAAAAATTTGGATAATAGTGATATTCACTCAGAATTACATTACGAGAATTGATTACAAAGTTCATGATTCCTAAAGCTAAACTAGAACTTTGCTTCCATCTCCAATGTTCAAGAACTGTTGCCCAGCTATGCAACCCAAGAGGGGGGGTGAATTGGGTTTCTAAAAATTTTAAGCCCAACTGATTACTTATGAAGAACAAAACAAAGACTTTAATTCAATATTAATTACCTAAAGCAGGAATGCAAGATTATAATAAAGAAATAAAGTGAAGCGATAAAGCACACCACAAACACAAGGATTTATAGTGGTTCGGTGCTAACCTTGCACCTACATCCACTCCCCAAGCTCCTACTTGGAATTTCAATCCACTATACTTTGTATTCAACCCGAATACAAAACATCGGAAACTCCGACACTAGCTATCCCAAGCTAGATCACTTATTTTCCGGGTACAAGTAAACCCAAAACACTCCGATTTCAGGTTCGGATCAACCTTTCTTGTTTTGGAAATCCTCCAAAAACAAGAACAAAAAATTCACAAAGAGTTAGAAAATTTTGAGCACAGATTAATACAATAACAGCTCCTTTAAATGAGCGAATATAACAATAAAAACTTTACTCAAATGAAGAACCCTTTTTCAATTTTCTCAAGGTGGATGAACGCTTGAACGAATGCTTGAGAAGAGGTTGATTGTTGATTGAAGATCTCTTGAAAGCTTTGGAAGATCTCTAGATCAAGGTTGAACAATAGGCTTGAAAGATCCTCTCTTTGAAAGCTCTTGAATCTCTTTCACAATCTCTTGTATGGATTTTGGATCCTCTTTTCTTTTTCTCTCAAATTATCTCGTGGATCCTCTCAATGAATTTTATCTCTCTTTTGATCTGCCGATTGATCTTCTTTTTTTTTTCCAATTTGATCTGCTATTTAATCTGCAATTTCTTTCACCATTTCAAGCATTTTTTCATTAGAAGCAAGAGAAAACAATTTAGGCAGATAAAGAGCCGTTAGAGCAATTTTAGGAAGCATAAAAGGTAATTAAAACGGGCAAAAAAATAGCCGTTGCTGACATTTCTCGTCGCAGGGGTCGACTCATGAGTCGACTCATGCTTCAGGGGTCGACTCATGAGTCGACCTCTGTTGCAAAAATCAGAGAATGCGTTTCTGGAAATTCTTGACTCAAATTAGCAGGGGTTGACTCATGAGTCGACTCATGCCTTGTGGGTCGACTCATGAGTCGACTCACAGGTCGTGCCAAGCCAGAAAACTAGCGTGCCAAGGAGAATTTTTGCGTGCCAATCAGCTCACAGTGCCATGAGTTGACTCATGAGTCGACTCATGCACTTCAAACCTTCATAACTTCAAATATATAAGTCCAAACACAATGAAATTTTCACCAATAGATTTCAAATCATTTGTTCTACCAAATGGTACTATCAAATCAGGATTTTAGTGAAATTATAATTTTGCCCTTGAAGAGCATAAGGACTTTTTCATTTTAAAATTATTTGTATCCCTTCAATCTGCTTTGTAATCATCAAAATCAATCTAGGAGCAACAATCTCCCCCTTTTTGATGATGACAAAACACTTGAAAAAAAGCATTTATGTGAATGCATTAATTTCAAAAAAAAATGCACTATAGGTGTATATGTTTGAAAAATATGATTCTTTTGGCATGTGATATAAATAGTCATATGAAAAAATAGTTTGTCCATTTTCATAAATATTTGAAAAGAGTATTATATCATTTTGAGTTTAAGATATATCAGAGTAAGAGAGAAAAATAAATTTTTTTAATATATCAGAGCAAAAAATAATTTTTACAATGTTATCCGAAAAGATTTTACAATGTATCAGAGTAAATGTTATAATATAACAGAAAAAATTTCACACTGTATCAGAGCAAATTTTGTAATGTATCAGAGAAAATTTCACAATTTATCAGAGCAAGTTAAAAGAAATTTTAGGGAGTATCAGAGTAAGTTAAATTTCTTAAGATGTATCAAGGTAAATTTCAAAAGATATATCAGAGCAAGTTTGAATTTTGAAATATATCAGAGCATATGTAAATTTTTAAAGTAAGTCAGAGCATATGTAAAGAAGTAATTTAAAAGTTACATAATTGCATTGTACTTAGCATTGTACTTTTGGTATTGTTCTTTAAATTCTTCAATTAATTTCTCATAATTTGTAATTTTGCGTTTGGGGTTTTGCCTTTGATGAGTTGCTTCTTGTTTAATTTCTCCCCTTTTTAATTTCTCCCCTTTTTCTTTCATAATTTAGGGTTTTGCTTTTAATGAGTTGCTTGCTTTTTGTTTAATTGTTTACTTTCTCCCCCTTTTTGACATCATCAGACATGGTTAACTTTTCCTTTTTCTGAAATATTCTTTAATTTCTCCCCTTTTAGAGTATATCACAGATGTTTGCTCCCCCTTAATATAGCAATTATCAACAGCAAACAACAAAGAGAAGACAATATTTCAACAAGGAGAATATATATGACCAAAATATGATCAATATCATTACAAAAGATAGAAATATAAGTAAAAGATGATTCCATTAATATCATAATTGTTTCAATACATAGTTCATAAAAATCAACCAGCTAATTGTCAATACATGGCCCCAAGGTATAGATCCTAGAACAAGATAAGTCAATGATCGGAGTCATCAGAGATAGGGTGAGGAGATGATGGATCAGAAGTGCGTCCTCTACCCCGTCTGCCTCTGGCACGAGCAGGAGAGTGAGAAGAACTGGGTGGCTGAGTACGCTGAGATGCTAGGGACTGAACAGAAAGGGTGAGTCTGATAGAATCAAGTACGTTCAGTGCTCTGGAAACAGATTGAAGTAGAGCAGTGAACTGAGTGGTAGCATGCTCACTCGATCCTCGGATCTCTTTCCTCAGTAATTCATATCCACCTTCTAGTGCTCCTCTGAGCCTTCCAGCCTCTGCAGTGAGGTCTGTGACCTCAATAGTAGACTCCTGTGGCTGGGGATGGGCCAAAGCAAGGACTTGCCCCTGCAAGTCAAGAACTCTGCCAGTCAATCTCCAGACTGTGTCTTCAAGTTGCTGGATCCGGATGGACTGATCTGAAATCATCTGAAATAAAGTGGAGATGTGGGGAGTAATGGTCTGATCAGAAGAAGTAGCTCCAGGTGCAAAAGAAGTACTACTCCATTGACTAGACAGTAAAGAAGCCACACGCTGAGATATATGCTCGATCTGATCGTCAGCCAGTCTGAACTCTGAATGAGGTGCTCTGCTCTCTGGCTGATACATTGGTGTGGGCATCCTAGTAAACTCTGAAGGGCCAGCCTCTGTATCAGGAATGAACTGTGTATCTGGTGATGCTGCCCTGAAATCATGTACAGGAGAAGATGGACCTTCTTCTTCTATTCTGCCTTCAGTTCTGTCTTCAGCTCTTGTTTCAGCTCTATCCTCAGTTCTTTCTTCAGAGCCCTTAATCCAACCACCAACAGTCTTTGTAATTCCCATTCGGTGCAGGCTGTGTTGGTTGAAAGTTCCACATGTGAGAGTTTGGTAGGTGCCTCCCCCTCACAACTAACTCCAAACCTCCTGAATACTCTAGTAAGGGCCATACCATAAGGCAAGTGTGCCTTGGATCTATTCAAAGTTTCTCTCATGGCCTCTATCATAAGTGCAGGGAGGTTCAGGGGGGTCTGAGTGATGACATGAAACATGACACATACATCTCTGCTGGAAAGTAAGTCATGTCTACCACTCCTAGGAAGGAAGAGCTTTGAAATTATCTGATGCAGCACCCTCATCTCAATGGACAAAATCTTTGCTTCTAACTTGTTTAAACTTCCTGAATAAGTTTCTCCTAAGATCATTCTGATCCCCTCTTCTTTAATTGGGAGTTCCATATATGAATATCCTTCACTAGGCAACTGAAGTATTTCTCCCAATATCCTAGAATCCAAGCAGATATCAATTCCTTTACAGTTGAAGTCACTGACCCGTTTCCATAATGTAGATTCTGGTAGAATTCTCTTACTAGATCAACATAGGTGACTTCCTTAAGAGAGCAATAGAGTTTCCATCCTTGATTTTTAATTTTACTTGCAAAAGTAAAGCCTTCTCTCTCAAAGAACCGAAAATCTATATTTTTTCCGATTTCTACTTTTCTATCAGAAAGAGGATTTACACTGGGGCTTATGGAGGATTGAGAGGGACCTTGATTAGGTACTGAAACTGGAGTGGGAGCAGTTGAAGACTGAGCATGCCTTTTCTTTCGGACAACTTCTTCAGACTCACGGATTGATTTCCTTCTTTGGGGAAGCTTCATCTTTGGAGTCATATCCACTAAAGTAGCAGACAAGAAGACTTGAATTGAGTGGAGGAGGGATCACAAGAGAGTGACGAAGGATTTTGGTGGAGAGAAGAAGTGGATTTTGAGAGTTCGGTAAAGTGCTAGGGCACGTTCCAACCGCGCCAAGCAAAGCGAGAAAGCACAGAAAATCCTTTTGAAGGAGGCGATTTTTGGTGGAGAGGAGGAGGAAGAATTGCCTCAAAATTAATCCTTGGATTTGGAGCAAGAAGAGTTGGAGAAGATGGCTTTTGGAAGAAGAACGATGGGAAGATGAGTCGTCTCACAAACAGTAACCCTTATAAAAACAATGAACCCGTTGAAAGTTGGTGGGATTTACAAGTTTGCCATTGAGTCGACTCATGGGGGTCGACTCATAAAGTTCAGAAAATCAGAAAAATATGAATAAATTCCAAAAAAATTTAAAATTTTGAGTGAAGGAATTTTGCTTAATGATAAGTTTTTAGAATGATAAATTTGAGCTTTTGTGACCAGGATAGATGTTGAAACTTGAGCTCTAATCAATTCTTTGGAAATTGAGAAATTTTAGGCAAATGGATCTAGAATTCCTAGATTTCTCCTAATTTCACAGAATCTATCCTCACTAAGGGCCTTTGTAAAGATATCAGCTAATTGATTCTCAGTGCAAACATATTCAAGAATTATATTTTTGTTTTGAACATGTTCTCTTATGAAATGATGTCTTATTTCAATATGTTTGGATCTTGAATGTTGAATTGGATTTTTAGATAGATTTATGGCACTTGTGTTGTCACATCTTATTGGTGTTTCATTAAGTTTGATTCCAAAGTCTTCGAGTTGTTGCTTAATCCACAAGATTTGAGCACAACAACTTCCGGCTGCAATGTATTCGGCCTCAGCCGTAGACAGTGCCACCGAATTTTGTTTCTTGCTAAACCATGAGATTAGGTTAACTCCAAGAAATTGGCAAGTTCATTTGTGCTTTTTCTATCTAATTTACATCCAGCAAAATCAGCATCTGAATATCCTAATAAATTAATTTGTGAGTCCTTAGAGTACCATAATCCTAGAGTTTGAGTACCATTTAAGTATCTAAGGATTCTTTTAACAGCATTCAAATGAGATTCTTTAGGATTAGATTGATATCTAGCACATAAGCAAACACTAAACATTATATCAGGCCTACTTGCAGTTAAATATAATAATGAGCCAATCATACCTCTATAGTATTTTAAGTCTACGCTTTTACCTTCATCATCCTTGTCAAGCTTACATGAGGGACTCATTGGTGTGCCAATTGGTTTGCAGTTCTCCATTCCAAATCTTTTGAGTAGTTCCTTGGTGTACTTGCTTTGGGTGATGGAGATTCCCTCTTTTGATTGTTTGATTTGGAGTCCGAGGAAGAAGGTGAGTTCTCCCATCATGCTCATCTCGAACTCCCCCTGCATAAGCTTAGCGAAGTCTTGACAAAGGGATTCATTAGTAGACCCAAAAATTATGTCATCAACATAAATTTATATAATTAGCATATCATTTTGATTTCTTTTAATAAATAGGGTTGTATCTACATTGCCTCTTGAAAAACCATTATATAGTAGAAATTTGCTTAGCCTTTCATACCATGCTCTAGGTGCTTGTTTTAATCCATATAAAGCTTTATTTAATCTAAAGACATGATTAGGAAAAGCATGATTTTCAAATCCAGGGGGTTGTTCTACATATACTTCTTCAGAGATATATCCATTTAAAAATGCACTTTTGACATCCATTTGAAATAACTTGAAATTCATAAAGCAAGCATATGCAAGTAGAAGTCTAATAGCTTCTAATCTAGCAACAGGTGCAAAGGTTTCATCAAAATCAATTCCTTCTTCTTGATTATATCCCTTAGCAACCAGTCTTGCTTTATTTCTAATTACATTTCCATGCTCATCTAATTTGTTTCTAAAGACCCATTTTGTGCCAATTATTGAATAATCTTTAGGTCTTGATACTAAGGTCCAAACATTATTTCTTTCAAATTGATTAAGTTCCTCTTGCATAGCATTAATCCAGTTATGATCATTTTTAGCTTCTTCAAAAGTTTTAGGTTCAAGTTGAGATACAAAAGCACAATGATTAAGTACATCTCTAAGTGAAGAACGTATTTTTACCCCATGCATAGGGTCACCAATAATTAACTCCTTAGGGTGGTTGTGAACATACCTCCATTCCTTGGGTAGGTCATTTGTACCTTGAGGTTGTTTTTGAATTTCTTCACCTCTTTATTTTGTTCGTCTTCTTGATCCTTGTCTTTTGGTTGCTGAATCTTTCAGAGTGATCTTCTTCATACCTTCTATTAGTGGATCTGCATCATCAACACCCTCATTCTTCCTTGAAGAAAGATCGTTAGATTCATCAAAAACAACATGTATGGACTCCTCAACTACTAAAGTTCTTTTGTTGAAAACTCTAAATGCTTTACTAGTGGAGGAGTAACCTAAAAAGATTGCTTCATCTGATTTTGCATCAAATTTACCAAGTTTTTCTTTTCCATTATTTAATACAAAACATCGGCAACCAAAGACATGAAAATATGCAATATTTGGTTTTCTTCCTTTCCAAAGTTCATAGGGGGTTTTCTTTAAAAATTGTCTAGTTAAAGCACGATTTAAAATGTAACATGCTGTATTAATAGCTTCCGTCCAAAAATATCTTGGAAGGTTGCTTTCACAAAGCATGGTACGGGCCATTTCTTCTAAGGTTCTATTTTTCTTTTCAACTACCCCATTTTGTTGGGGTGTCCTAGGAGCAGAGAAGTTATGGCCAATTCTATTTTCATCACAAAAATTTTCAAAATCTTGATTTTCAAATTCAGTTCCATGATCACTTCTAATATTTTGAATTGAAAATCCTTTTTCATTAGAGACTTTTCGATGAAATTTAGTGAAAATATGAAAAGTTTCATTTTTGTGAGCCAAAAAGAAAACCCAAGTAAAACGAGAGTAATCATCTATAATTACAAAGCCATATCTTTTTCCTCCTAGACTGGTGGTTCTTGTTGGTCCAAATAAGTCCATATTAAGAGCTCTAATGGTCTAGAAGTTGAAACAGTATTTTTGGATTTAAATGATACTCTAGTTTGTTTACCTAATTGGCATGCATCACAGATTCTATCCTTTTCAAAATTCATTTTGGCAAACCGAGAACTAAATCTTTCTTAATTAATTTTGAAAGAGAATGCATGCTGATATGTGCAAGTCTACGATGCCACAGCCAACTAGTCTCATTGATTTTAGCATTCAAGGATACTAGGCATTGTATGTCTAATTTGGTTAAGTCATTCAAATCTATCATATAAACATTGCCATGCCTATGTCCTATAAATTTAATGCCATCATTAATAGGACTAGTCACAATGCAAACAGATGATTCAAAAACTACTTTATACCCTTTATCACAGAATTGACTAATGCTAAGTAAGTTATGCTTTAAACCTTTAACTAGTAAAACATTCTCAATGTATTTGGAGGGAGTGATACCAATGTTACCTATCCCGATGATCTTTCCTTTGCTATTATCTCCAAAGGTGACCATCCCTCCATCCTTAGCATCAAGCGTGATGAATTGTGATTCATCACCAGTCATGTGTCTCGAGCATCCACTGTCAAGATACCATTTCCTGTTTCCTTCTTGGGATGCTAGACACACCTGCAAGCAAAGGTCAAGTCTCTGTCTTAGGTACCCAAGCTTTCTTGGGTCCTTTTGGGTTAGTCAGAATGGTTCCTTTTGGAACCCATATTTTCTTTATAATTGTATTGGTAGATTTAAGGCATGTGTATGATTTATGTCCTATTCTACCATAGTTGAAACAAGTAATATTTGTAGACTTGTTACCTGAATAATTTACATAAATATCCTTCAGAAACTTTTGTTTCTTCAGAGGTTTATAGCCAAGTCCAGCCTTATCATATATAGCTTTCTGATTTTCAAGGATCATATTTAGTTTGTTTGAACTTAATGTGAACTTATCTATTATAGATTTCAGCTTGTTAATTTCATCCTTTAAGTTTTGATTTTCTTGACTCAAGGTGAGTTTTTCAATTGAAAGAATTTCAGCTTGTTTCACTAAGGACTGATTTTCCGATTTCAGTTCTTTGTTTTTCTTTCCTAGTTTCTTTAATTCATCAATTGAGTCATAGAAAGCTTCATGCAATTCTTCAAATGTGAATTCACTAGTGGATTCAGAAGTTACCTCATTTTTATATGCCATCAGACACAGATTGGCTTGTTCTATTGAGGTTTCCTCGTCGGAGCTTGAGTCATCACTCGCACTCCAAGTCGCCATCATTGCCTTCTTTTTGAACTTTTTGGGACCTTTTTTCAGTTGTGGACATTCGGATCTGAAATGTCCCGACTTCTTGCACTCGTAGCATGTAAGGGGTTGATCTTTCTCTTTTTCTTTGCTTTATTCTCCTTTTGTGAATTTCTTTCTCATCCCCTGTTTCTTTTTCTTAGAAACTTCTTAAATTTTGGGTGATGAGTGCCATCTCTTCATCCTGTTCTTCATCTTCAGATTCATCCGTTTCATAATCAGGCGAAGTTGTGGATTTGAGGGCAATGGTTCTTTTCTTTTTGACTTCATCCTCTTGATGTTGCTTCATGCTCAGTTCATGAGTCATCAAGGATCCAAGAAGCTCTTCTAGAGGTAGAGTGTTCAAGTCCTTTGCTTCTTGGATGGCAGTCACCTTGGCTTCCCAAGTTCTTGGCAGTGATCTGAGAATCTTCCTTACAAGTTCACTGTTAGTATAAGATTTGCCAAGACTCTTCAAACCATTAATTATATCAGTAAAATGAGTAAACATGGCAGTTATGGACTCATCATGCTCTATTTTGAACAATTCATATTTATGTACAAGCATATTTATTTTAGACTCTTTTACTTGATTTGTTCCCTCATGGGTTACTTCTAACCTATCCCATATTTCTTTAGCAGATGCACAAGTAGAAATGCGATTGAATTCACTAGCATCTAGTGCACAATAAAGAACATTCATGGCTTTGGCATTTAATTGTGCCAATTTCTTGTCAACCTCATCCCATTCTTTTTCGGGTTTGGTTGACTCCTCACCATCTATAATCTTGGTGGGTGTGTGAGGACCGTTCACTATGATACTCCACATATCATAGTCGAGTGCTTGTATGAAAATCTTCATCCGAGCTTTCCAATAGGTGTAATTAGACCCATTGAAAAGTGGAGGTCGGTTTGTTGATTGCCCCTCAGCTAGAGAAGTACCAACATGGGTTGCCATAGATCTTTGGCTCTTTGATTGTTAGATCAAAGAAGGGCTAGAGCACCGAGCTCTGATACCACTTGTTGCCCAACTATGCAACCCAAGAGGGGGGGGTGAATTGGGTTTCTAAAAATTTTAAGCCCAACTGATTACTTATGAAGAACAAAACAAAGACTTTAATTCAATATTAATTACCTAAAGCAGGAATGCAAGATTATAATAAAGAAATAAAGTGAAGCGATAAAGCACACCACAAACACAAGGATTTATAGTGGTTCGGTGCTAACCTTGCACCTACATCCACTCCCCAAGCTCCTACTTGGGAATTTCAATCCACTATACTTTGTATTCAACCCGAATACAAAACGTCGGAAACTCCGACACTAGCTATCCCAAGCTAGATCACTTGTTTCCCGGGTACAAGTAAACCCAAAACACTCTGATTTCAGGTTCGGATCAACCTTTTCTTGTTTTGGAAATCCTCCAAAAACAAGAACAAAAAATTCACAAAGAGTTAGAAAATTTTGAGCACAGATTAATACAATAACAGCTCCTTTAAATGAGCGAATATAATAATAAAAACTTTACTCAAATGAAGAACCCTTTTTCGAATTTTCTCAAGGTGGATGAACGCTTGAACGAATGCTTGAGAAGAGGTTGATTGTTGATTGAAGATCTCTTGAAAGCTTTGGAAGATCTCTAGATCAAGGTTGAACAATAGGCTTGAAAGATCCTCTCTTTGAAAGCTCTTGAATCTCTTTCACAATCTCTTGTATGGATTTTGGATCCTCTTTTCTTTTTCTCTCAAATTATCTCGTGGATCCTCTCAATGAATTTTATCTCTCTTTTGATCTGCCGATTGATCTTCTTTTTTTTTCCAATTTGATCTACTATTTAATCTACAATTTCTTTCACCATTTCAAGCATTTTTTTCATTAGAAGCAAGAGAAAATAATTTAGGCAGATAAAGAGCCGTTAGAGCAATTTTAGGAAGCATAAAAGGTAATTAAAACGGGCAAAAAAATATCGTTGCTGACATTTCTCGTCGCAGGGGTCGACTCATGAGTCGACTCATGCTTCAGGGGTCGACTCATGAGTCGACCTCTGTTGCAAAAACCAGAGAATGCGTTTCTGGAAATTCTTGGCTCAAATTAGCAGGGGTCGACTCATGAGTCGACTCATGCCTTGTGGGTCGACTCATGAGTCGACTCACAGGTCGTGCCAAGCCAGAAAACTAGCGTGCCAAGGAGAATTTTTGCATGCCAATCAGCTCACAGTGCCATGAGTTGACTCATGAGTCGACTCATGCACTTCAAACCTTCATAACTTCAAATATATAAGTCCAAACACAATGAAATTTTCACCAATAGATTTCAAATTATTTGTTCTACCAAATGGTACTATCAAATCAGGATTTTAGTGAAATTATATTTTGCCCTTGAAGAGCATAAGGACTTTTTCATTTTAAAATTATTTGTATCCCTTCAATCTGCTTTGTAATCATCAAAATCAATCTAGGAGCAACAAGAACCTCTCGCCTTCATCAAATCTTTTACTGACCTGCAGACCCTGCATCGAATTACAGATATGATAAGGGCTTTCGGTATCCAATACCCAGGCAGTAGTATCACAAATAAAAAAGTTACAAGGTGTTATCATATAATTACCTTGCTTCTTCTTCAGCCTGTTCGAGTCCAGGGAGGCAATGTATAGAGGACAGTTCCTCTTCCAGTGCCCCTGCTTCTTATAAAAGAAGCACTCCGCCTGGCTCTGGTCAAGCTTGCACTTCTTGGTCTGACCCTATGCAGACGTCCCAGCATGCGGCTGTACCTTCTTATTCTTCTTCTTCTTGTTCTTCTTCCCTTTCTTAAAGGGTCGACGACCAGAAGAAGACCCTCCCACAATATTCACCGACTCCTTATGGAGCTGGTGGTCCTTCTCAAAGTTCTGCAGCAACCCCAACAAGCCGTGGTAGTTCACTGCAGGCTTTATCATCCAAAAATGAGTAAGGAAGGGGAGGTAGGACTTGGGCAAAGAATTAAGGATCGCATCCTTACCGAGCAGCTCATGCAAGGGAAAGTCTAGTTTACTTAAGCACTCAATCATTTCGATCATGTACAGTACATGATCAGTGACTGAGGCCCCATCCCTCATCCGAGCATTGAAAATGGCACAACTAATTTTGTGCCTTTCAACATTGTCAGGCATGCCAAAGGAGTCGTTCAACATTTGAAGCATCTTCTGCAGCTGGACGTTCTCGAACCTGCGGCTGAACTCATCATTCATTGCCGTCAGCATTATGCATCGAATGATGGTACGATCATTGAGCCACTTCTGATAAGTATCTCGGACTGTCCCTCTAGCATTCGAAGCTGGATCCTTAGGTGCCGGATCTGTTACTACATAAAGGATCCGCTCATGCTCAAGGACGATTTTCAATTTTCGATACCAGCTATCGAAATTAGATCCCATGAGCTTGTCATTATCTAATAATGACCGGAGCGACAGGGTAGTGGCCATAGCTACATAAAGAAAAATCAGACCTTTATTAGTATATAAATTATTAATACTAAAGACTTGGACTTTAGTCTAAAGTTTCTCTCAGTATTTTTACGAACTGGTAGCCTCAACCTCCAATTCGAGAAATTACTTTAATTCTTTAGTAGGTACTAGAATCCACACAGACCACACACGAGCTCAACTTTGGTTGGTCAATCCATGTACATCTATGGGTAGGTTCATAACTAGTTGTTTCTCTAAATAACTTCTACTAATTAATTTTTGCCTCAGAACCTAATCAGTAGGCTTTGGCGTCTACTAAAAAGATTTGGTTAGGTCCAACCATTAACATGACTTGATTTGGTGAATCAGACCAATAAATGATCAGGCCTGACTTTGACCGGCCAACCTGACCGCCATCAGAAAGACTCAACCAAATGATCATATTATGAATGATAATTCCATTAGTCAATAAGCACCAGGCCTTTGGGCCTCCAATGATTATTAAACTAATGGACTCATTATCACTCACTTAATGGGAGGCTATGACTTAGTTATCACTATAACTTAATCATTTTTAGGGACCTAATAATTTTTGAGAATTTTATTAAAGGATAGAAGAGAAGAAATTGACCAGCCAATTTCAATCCTTTCACTGACTTCACCAAGTCAGATTAAAAAGGATTTAATTAAAGCCAGCATTAGGAGCACCTAAATCAGTCATACTGATTTACCTAATGACATGGGTGATCCCTAATCACCAAGTGATCTAATCAAAACCTAACTCACCAGGTTGTCCAGGTAAGCAAGATCAGTGGTGAGGATATGCCATTAACTGGTCAGAGATCGAATCAATGCGAGTAGCTCCCACTTAAAAACCACTGGTCAGACTGTCGAACTTACCTTAGACACCAACTAGTTCATTAGTTTTAATTTGATCAACTTAGTAAATAGGGTTCCACCGCATAGCCATGAATTAAATCCATCTTGGTCTAGTTAAAGACATGGACCCATTCAACTACAACTATTAGAGTTGAGTCTAGAGTATCCTTGACCTAATCTAATTCAACTTTTGATTAGATTTGACCAATTACTCTAATTTAGTCTATTTTTTTAAGCTAACCTTAGGTCTAACCCAATTATGGACCTAATCCATCTAACCCATTGACCCATAAGTTTATGCAATTGTCTTAGGTCTTAATTCACAATTCTAGACCAACTAGACAATACTTAATTCTTTTAATTAAGTATTTGGGCTGATGGATCGGGGTTTGGCATTTCGAAAATAATTTTTAAATTTGAAAGATTTTATTTTCTATTCACCAAATGTGTTGACTCATTTCACAAATGGATCAGCACATTTCATAAATAGCAATCCTATTGCTAATTACATAACAAAAAATAACTCAATCAAAATAAATCATGAATATTTCTTTAGATCTAATCTAACACATTCATGATAAATTTTATAATTGAACCTTTACAATTAAGTCCTTTCGCTACTTCGTCTGCATGGGATATAATCGCATCGGCACCCCTATCGCCATAGGAGAATCCCATCGAATGGGAGGAGAGAGCCTTTAAACCCTACTTTTCTCCTATGACCGGATGACCATGGCAACCAACCCAATTAGACTACTTGCTACTTGGATCAAGAATATCTAAATATACCAATTTTAAAATTTAAATTTTAAATTTCAAATTTTAAATTTTGAATTTCAAATTTCAAACAAATTTCAAATTTCAAATTTTTGAATTTCAAATTTTGAATTTTAAATTTTGAATTTTAAATTTAAAATTTTAAATAAATTTCAAATTTTAAATTTCAAATTTTGAATTTCAAATTTTTGAATTTTGAATTTCAAATTTCAAATTTCAAAATGCAAAATTCAAAATTTGAATTTCAAATTTAAATTTCAAATTTAAACTTTTAGATTACTACTTAATCTACGTATGCAAATGTATATCATATTTTAGAACCTGCTCTGATACCATTTGTGGAAAGTTTCAGTGCAGGGATAAAATGATAATTTTAAAACTTTTTCAAAATTATAATTTTACAGTAAAATTTATTAATTAATCTAATTAATTAACATGTATTAACCCTACACAAGGATCTAAATATGATATATATAGCATGCATTTAAATTTGAATATAATTCATCCCTTTTGACCCTTGTGTATAGGACGACTCAGGGTTAAACTATCAACCCGGATCAGATCATCCGAATTGTGCTCAACTCAAACAGTCCTGTGACTCCTCACTAGGACTATCCTGGTCAAGATTTTGCTAAATTGAAATATGACTATACACAGCTCCTGAACTGGAGTGGTAAATCCCATCTTGACACACGCACCGACAAGTCAAGTACTTGACTACACCCAGTAGCCTTCCGTCACTAAATTAGAAATTCAGGTAATCCAGTGCCTAAGTACAGTGAGTTGCTTGCAAGTCACCGTAGCGGTCTCAGGTCGGAGGGATATTTATACCCATATCCCATTGGAGCAAATCTTGACAGCAGAAAAAGCTCTAGAGTCGATCACGTTCAGTGCAGATATACCCTTACATCTCACCTGTATGCCATACCAGTGTCTCCACACTCCTTGGTTAAGAGGACAACCACCCCATATGGCACACAATGACCTATGCTTGATAAACATTGTTGTCCTTGGTAACAACATATCATTTGGTCGCGAACAAGTTTAAGGACTAAACGATAAATCCTCCTTTATCGAGTCTAAATAGTCCTAAGGACTTCACCACAATACAGGAGTTCATTAGAAGATGAAATAATTTATGATGAAAAATACCAAAATAACTTTTATTTATTTATAATTCATATACTAATACAAGAAAGAGCACAACCATCAACAGGTTGATGATTGGCTTTGGGATACTATTCTCAACACATATTCGTTTGCCCGAGCTAGCATTTTCGGGACATCTTGGGGAAAGATCTTCAACAGTGACTTTTCGAAGTCATCCATCAATAATCTACCCTTCAAGGCAGACATTGCGATCGAGTGATCTAGATCGCAGACTTCCAACATAGCTCTGTTGAACCGAGTTATGTAAGATCAAATGGACTCATCCTCCTTCTATTTGATAGTTTAGAGGTAATCCGAGTGCTTCTATTGTTACTGACTGATGATGAATTTGTAGGAACCAGATCTAGGGTTTCAGGGTTAGATCTTGAAACTTTTTCAAGATCATACAGCGGAAGACTAAAATAAATCAAAATTTATTTTCTAAAACCAGAGAATCCCTAGATCTAAGATCCTATTACATGATTATTATATAGTATTAAATCAAAAATTAAAATATATAAATATAGCATGAACTACATGTTGATCATATCAACATGTTTCTATACCACATCTAATGTATATATTAAACAATAGATCAGATCTATTATCTTGCAAGTTAGATGCTCTAACCTCATTGATCCGGGCTTAAGGATGATGTTGCAAGCTGCACACGCATCCGGTCTCTAGGAGTCATCCACACGAGCCCATGATCTCGATCAGAAGTCCTGCTTCAGAAAATCAGCACAGTATGCTAGTACTGCGCTGATCCTTCTTTGATGGTTGATCAGGTGCCTCCTTCTTCTTGATTTGAACTCTTCCAAAGATGGAAAGTAAAAGGAGAAGTTTCAGATCTGAGACACTCTCAGGAAACTCAAGATGGAGGGAGGAAAGATATGAAAACAAATAACCCTAGAAGAAGACCCTCTTCTTCTTCACATTTTTCTCTCTAGACACCCTAACTTGCATCTTTTATATCTCCACGACCCAAAGGTCTTTCTCTCTAATTTTTGGATGAAACAAAGGTCTCTCAAATCTCTATCGTCTTCAAAAATTTTATTAAGAAACTCATTTTATACAGAGAGATATGATAGAGTCCTTGTCTAGGTCAAATACCAAGTCAAGGCTTATCCAAACATGGCAAGTTAAGGGGCGCCCAACTCTTGAGCACCTCCTCCATATTTTCGTGCATGGATCACTAGAAAAGGGTGCACAATGTAAATCCTAAAATCCATGAAAATTCTAAAAAAAAATTGGATAAATTCGGTGTAAAATTGAAAGAGTTTTGGATTTCTAAAACTCTATCTCAAAGAATTCGAAATCCAAACTTATTCCTTTTTGATTTGATCCAAACCACCTTTCATGTAAGAAAGAAGAGAGGAGACCTTTTGCGAATGTGGGAGAGACCTGGGAGAGGACTTTTGTTACACAAAATAAGAGGAGATTGGCATTGAATGAGAGAGAGGGCGTGGGGAAGGCTTATGTGGCGCAAGGAGGAATCCTAGTCTTACTAGGATTCTATCTTATGACTTGTTTTAATTTGATTTCCCAAACCAAATCAAACTAAAATTAGATCAACCAAATTAAAATAAGTCTTAACCTAATTAAGAATCTAATTTAATCAGATTAAATTAGATTTAAATCTGATTTAATTTTTTAATCAAATTAGAAATTAGATTGACCCAAGTCCTAGTTGAACTAGGACTAGTTTTTCCTTGCACTTGGCTTATCCAATAAACCAATTGAACTTGATCCAATCAAGCCCAAACTAAATATAATTAAATTATATTTAATTAGACTTAATCTCAGCCCATTGGCTTAATCAAATTAAGCCAATTAGCAATCAAATTGCTAATCGATCCTCCTACAACACTTGCACTGGGTTAAATGTCAATCGTATTGATCATTTAACCCTAAAATGATTCTTAATCGTTGATCAACCATCTGATCGGATCATGAACTCTAATGTGTGTGACCTCATAGGTCCGAACCTAAGCCGGTAGCATAGGAATAAATTTTTGTACCAATCGAAGTGACCATCTAGCAATGGTACCCGATGATCGGATAGGTCGAATGTGTAGAACAACATCCTTAGAACCCATGTGGATATAGTTTTCATATAATTAATCTCCTTGACCAAAATAATCATAGGACACCCCAGAGTTCAACTGTCAACTCTGATCAGGTTGTCCACATTGTATTTCAAAATATCAAATCCATCTGATGGATTACCCTGGCCAAGGTTTTGCTAAATTGAAATACAGCGACTCATTCTTCTCCAACTCTTGGAGTGGTCAATCCCATCTCGATCACACTCTGACTTCACAAGTACTTGACTGTGCCCAAAAGCCTTCCATCCCTGAATTAAAAATTTAGTTAGTCCAGTACCAAAGCACAGTGAGTTGCTTGCAAGTCACTGAGGTGATCTCAGGTCTAAGGGACACTTATACCTATATCCCATCAGAGATATTCTCGACAGTAGAATACTCTGGAGTTGGTCATGTTCAATGATGATGTCCCTTACATCTCACCTGTATGCCATACCAGTGTCTCCACACTCTTTGGTTAAGAGGACAACCAACCCATATGGCCTACAGCGACCTATGCTCGATAGAAGCTGTCGTCCTTATTAACAGCTTATCATTTGGTCGTGAACAGTTTTAAGGACTAATCGATAAATCCTCTCTTTATCGAACTTAAATAGTCCTAGGGACTTCATCATAACAATGGAGTTCATTTGAAGATGAAAGCTTATGATGAAGATGCCAAATATATTTTATTTATTAACAAATCAATTACAATACTTGATTGCTCAACCGTCAACAGCTTGACGATTGGCTTTTGGGACATATTTTCCAACAACTCTCACTTGTCCTAAAGCCACTCAGCATAGTATCTAATACCCATCTTCGACTTGTGATTGTCGAACTCCTTTATCGCAAGGGCTTTAGTGAAGGGGTTGGCCAGGTTCTCCTTTTCGTCGATCTTCTAAAGGTCAATGTCACCTCGATCCACGATCTCTGGGACCAGGTGGAAGCGGCGCAAGATGTGCTTCATCCACTGATGTACTTTGGGTTTCTTCACCTGAGCTATGGTACCAGTGCTGTCGCAGTAGAGCAGGACTGGACCATCGAAGGAGGGTGCTACTCCGAGCTCGTTGATGAATTTTCTTAGCCACACAGCTTCCTTCGCGGCATCCGATACTGCGATGTACTCCGCTTCACAAACAGAGTCTGCCACAGTATGCTGCTTGGAACTCTTCCAGCATATGGCTCCACCATTCGGAGTAAAGATATAACCCGATATGCTCCTACTATCATCATGGTCAGATTGGAAGCTGGAGTCTGTGAACCCCATAAGTTTCAGATCTGACTCGCCATAAACCAACTATTGGTCCTTAGTATTTCTCAAATACTTAAGGATGGCTTTAACCACTTTCCAGTGATTTTCTCCAAGAACAGATTGGTATCTACTCACTACTCCTAGTGAGTATGCCACATCTGGTCTTGTACATGTCATAGCGTACATGATAGATCCCATGGCTGAAGCATATGGGACTCTACTCATACGCTCTCTCTCTTTAGGAGTTATCGGACAATCTTTCTTAGAGAGAGAAATTCCATGGCCTATCGGTAGATAGCCATTCTTGGAATTCTCCATGCTGAACCTCTTCAGCACAGTGTCTATGTACATAGACTGGGATAACCCAAGCATCTTTTTAGATCTATCCCTATAGATCTTCATCCCTAGGATGTAGGATGCTTCACCCAAGTCCTTCATGGAGAACTGTGATGACAATCAAACTTTTATTTTCTGTAGTGCGGGGATGTCATTTTCGATTAAGAGAATGTCATCCACGTACAAGACAAGGAATACCACAACTGGACCATTTGCCCATTTATAGATGCAGGGCTCTTCTTCATTCTTAATGAAGCCATATGTTTTGATCACCTTATCAAAATGCATATTCCAACTCCGAGAAGCTTGCTTCAGTCCATAAATGGATCTCTGAAGCTTGCACACCTTGGACTCATCTATGGATGTAAACTCCTCAGGTTGTATCATATACACCTCTTCAGTCAGCTCTCCATTCAGGAAGGCTGTCTTTACATCCATCTGCCAGATCTCATAATCCAGATGGGTAGCTATTGCAAGCATTATCCGAATGGATTTGAGCATTGCCACAGGAGAAAATATCTCGTCATAGTCAATACTATAACATTGACGATACCCCTTGGCAACCAGACAGGCTTTATAGGTCTCCACCTTTTCGTCTGCGCCCCTCTTCCTTTTGAAGATCCATTTACACCCAATGGGTTTAACCCCTTTAGGTGGGTCAACCAATGTCCATACATTGTTAACCTTCATGGACTCCATTTCGGATTTCATGGCTTCAAGCCATTTCTCAGAATCAGATCTTTGCATTGCATCCATATAGGTGATCGGATCCTCATTATTCTCATCAAGTTCGATGGGATCACCATCCCGGATCAAGAAACCATAGTATCTGTCCGGCTGACGCGGTACTCTATCAGATCGCCTCAATGGTGCAGGTATATTGGGCTCCAGATCTGATCTAATCATATCCGACTCAGGTTCAGCTATTGGTGTCGGTCCTTCTACCTGTTGAACTTCATCAAGTTCAACCTTAGAGACAACGGTTCCTTCACCAAGGAACTCCTTTTCTAAAAAGATTGCCTTAAGGCTGACGAACACCTTTTGTTCATCAGCATGGTAGAAAAAATATCTTTTTGTCTCTTTGGGGTACCCTATGAATGAGCATTTGTCAGACCTAGGTCCAAGTTTGTCTGTGACTAATCGTTTGACATAGGCCGAGCACCTCCAGACCCTAAGGTGTGAAAGTGTTGGGTTACGTCTCGTCCATACTTCATATGGAGTCTTAATTACAGACTTACTTGAAATCCTATTTAACAGATAACAGGCCGATTCGAGTGCATATCCCCAGAAGGATATCGGCAAGCTAGCAAAACCCATCATGGATCGGACCATGTCTAACAGAGTCTGATTCCTCCTTTCAAGCACACCATTATGCTGTGGTGTTCCTAGAGGAGTCCATTGGGAGAGAATCTCATTCTCCTAGATATGTGAGAAACTCACTAGAAAGGTATTCTCCTCCTCGATCAGATCGAAGAGTTTTAATACTCTTCCCAGTTTGTTTTTCTACTTCATTTCAGAATCGTTTGAACATTTCAAATGAATCCGACTTATGTTTCATCATATAGTCATATCCATATCTGGATAGGTCATCTGTGAAAGTTATGAAGTAAAAATATCCACCTCTAGTACTTGTGCTCATGGGCCTGCATACATCAGTATGTATTAGGCCCAAGAGCTCAGTAGCTCTCTCACCTTTTTCAGTAAAAGGTGACTTGGTCATTTTACCCAGAAGACAGAACTCACAGGTTGGAAGTGATTCACAATCACTGACTTCGAGGATTCCCTTTTGAGTCAACCTGTTTATTCTGTTCTTGTTTATATGACCTAGCCTACAGTGCCATAAGTAGATATCTGACACACTATCTAATCTAGGGTGCTTGCTAATAGAATAGACTCTTATCAGGCTTGATCTTTTTGATCTGGCTCTGCGCTGATATCCCAGCCTGAACTTGCACCTTCTTCACTTTCTTCTTCTTGTTCTTCTTCCCTTTCTCAAAGGGTCGAGAACCAGAAGACGATCCTCCCACTTGAGTTCAATAACTCCTTAAGGAATTGGTGATCCTTCTCAAAGTTCTGAAGCAACCCCTGTAACCCATGGTAGTTTACTTCAGGCTTTATCATTCTATAATGAGTGAGGAATGGGAGATAAGACTTGGGCAGCGAGTTCAGTATTGCATCTTTCCCAAGCTGCTCATGCAAGGGAAAGCCGAGCTTGCTCAATCGTTCCATCAGCTCGATCATGTACAATATTTGATCAGTGACAGAGGCACCATCCCACATTTTGGCGTTGAAGATGGCACAACTAGTCTTGTGCCTCTCCACATCATCGGGTGTGTCAAAGGCATCCTCCAACACTTGAAGCATGTCCTTTGGCTGAGCTATCTCGAATCTGCAACTGAACTCGTCGCTCATGGCAGCCAGCATGATATAGTGCACCGTGGTCCGGTGATTGAGCCACTTCCGGTAAGTGTCTCTGACTATTCCACATGCATTGACAGCTGGCTCCTCAGGTGCAGGATCCATTATCACATATAGGATCCGTTCATACTCCAGGACTATCTTCAACTTTCGGTACCAGCTACCGAAGTTGGGTCCCACCAACTTATCATTGTTCAACAATGATCGGAGCGATAGGAAAGTGCCCATATTTGCACAAAGGAGAACCATAACCTAATTAGTAATTGATTCATTAAACTTAAAGATTTGGACTTTAATCAAAAGGTTTCTCTCACTATTTTATTCGAATTGATAGCCTCTACCTCCAATTCGAGGAATTACCCTAATTCCTTAGTGGGTACTAGAATCCACTTAGACTGCACACAAGCCCAACTTTGGTTGGCCAACCCATGTACATCTAAGGGTAGGTTCATAACCAATTATTTCTCTAAATAATTTTTAGTAATTTTAATTTTGCCCCAGAAACCTAATCAGTAGGCTTTGGCCTCCACTGTAAGGATCCGGTTAGGTCCAACCATTAACATGATCATACTTGGTGTATCTAACCAATGAATGATTAAGTCCAACTTTGGTTGGCTCACCTAACCACCATTAGAGAGACACTTCCAAGTCGTCATATGATGAGTGATAATTCCATTAGTCAACAAGCACCAGGCCTTTGGGTCTGCAATGATTATTGAGTTAATGGACTCATTATCAAACACCTTAATGGGAGGCTATGACTCAGTTATCTCCATAACTTTGTCATTTTAAGGATCTAATAATTTTAGAGAATTTAAATAATTTAGAGGATGAGGTCAGATGAACCAGCTTATCATGATCCTCCCACTGGCTTCACCAAGTCAGCTTAAGGGAGACCACTAAAAGGGCTGGTCTAGGAGCACCTAAATCAGTCACACTGATTTATCTAGCTGACATGGGTCAGATCGAATAGTCAAGTGATCCGATCAAAACATAATTTCACCAAGAGGCCAGGTAAGTTCGATCAGTGGGAGGGTCTGCCAAAGCTTGCCTTAGACACCATTAGAAATGGCCAGATAAGCGGGCTCCCAATTAAAAACCACCGGTCTGGTTTACCTTAGACACCAACTGGTTTAATTAGTTTCAATTTGATCAACCTAACAGTTCGTGCTAGACCGCTTAGCCAAGAATCAAGTCCATTTGGTTCTCGTTAAAGACATGGACTTAACCAACTACAACTATTGTAATTGATCTAGAGAATCCTTGACCTAATCTAAGACAATAATTGATTAGATTTAGTCAATTCTCTAATTAAGTCCATCTTTAATCTAACCATAGGTCTAACCCAATTAATGGACCTAATTCCCACTAACCCATTAACCCAATGTGTTATGGTTTGTGTCTTAGGTTCTTCAACTCACAATCCTAGAACCTAATCAAACAACTTCTTAATTCTTAATTAAGTTTTGGGCTGAGGGTTGGGTTCAACTTTTTCAAAAAATAATTTTCATATTTGTAAAATAATTTTACAATATGATTCTATCAGCCATATTGCATATTTGATTCATAATCAAGATGCAAGTGAAATAAACATGAAACTACTTTAGATCTAATCTAAACAGGTTCATGTAATTGAAACAATTTCAACTTTAAACAATTTCTTTGCACAAAAATTATTAACAAAGAGATTTTATTTTAGATTTAAACATCTTTTAAATCTAATAAATCATAAATTTAATCTAGATCATATCTAACAAATTTATGATTAAAGATAGATCTACACAAACTAGGACAACCTTTGCACTGTAAGGGGTAAACCTTACAGCAGGACAACCTTACAGTTCGTGATTGATCTAAAATTTTAATTTCAGATTTAATAATCAGATTATAAATTAGATCTAATCTAAAAAATAATCTAAGTATATATAAATAATCATGTAATAAAGAACCTAGGCTCTGAAACCAATTGTAGGAACCAGATCTAGGGTTTCAGGGTTAGATCTTGAAACTTTTTCAAGATCATATAGCAGAAGACTAAAATAAATTAAAATTTATTTTCTAAAATTAGAAAATTTTTAGATCTAAGATCTATTACATGATTATTATATAGTATTAAATTAAAAATTAAAATATATAAATATAGCATGAACTACATGTTGATCATATCAATATGTTTCTATACCACATCTAATGTATGTATTAAACAATAGATCAGATCTATTACCTTGCAAGTTAGATGCTCTAACCTCATTGATCCGGGCTTAAGGATGATGTTGCAAGCCACACACGCATCCAGTCTCTAGGAGTCATCCACACGAGCCCACGAATCTCGATCAGAAGTCCTGCTTCAGGAAATCAGCACAGTATGCTAGTACTGCACTGATCCTTCTTTGATGGTTGATCAGGTGCCTCCTTCTTCTTGATTTAGACTCTTCCAAAAATGAAAAGTAAAAGGAGGAGTTTCAGATCTGAGATGCTCTCAGGAAACTCAAGATGGAGGGAAGAAAGATATGAAAACCAATAACCCTAGAAGAAGACCTCTTCTTCTTCATGTTTTTCTCTCTAGACACCCTAACTTGCATCTTTTATATCTCCACGACCCAAAGGTCTTTCTCTCTGATTTTTGTATGGCACAAAGATCTCTCAAATTTCTATCTTCTTCAAAAATTTCATGAAGAAACTTATTTTATACAGAGAGATATGATAGAGTCCTTGTCTAGGTCAAATACCTAGTCAAGGCTTATCCAAACATGGTAAGTTAAGGGGCGCCCAACTCTTGAGCACCTCCTCCATATTTTTATACATGGATCACTAGAAAAGGGTGAATAATGTAAACCCTAAAAACTATAAAAATTTCAAAAAAAAATTGAATAAATTCGGTGCAAAATTGAAAGAGTTTTGGATTTCTATAACTCTATCTCATAGAATTCGAAATCCAAACTTATTCCTTTTTGATTTGATCCAAACCACCTTCCATGTAAGAAAGAAAGAGGAGACCTTTTGTAAACATGGGAGAGACCTGGGAGGGGGCTTTTGTTGCACAAAATAAGAGGAGATTGGCATCGAATGAGAGAGAGGGCGTGGGGAAGGCTTATGGCCAGCAAGGAGGAATCCTAGTCTTACTAGGATTCTATCTTATGACTTGTTTTAATTTGGTTTCCCAAACCAAATCAAACCAAAATTAGATCAACCTAATTAAAATAGGTCTTAACCTAATTAAGAACCTAATTTAATCAGATTAAATTAGATTTAATCTGATTTAATTTTTTAATCAAATTAGAAATTAGATTGACCCAAGTCCTAATTGAACTAGGACTAGTTTTTCCTTGCACTTGGCTTATCCAATAAACCAATTGGACTTGATCCAATCAAATCCAAACTAAATTTAATTAAATCATATTTAATTAAACTTAATTTCAGTCCATTGGCTTAATCAAATTAAGCCAATTAGCAATCGAATTGCTAATCGATCCTCTTGCAACACTTGCACTGGGTTAAATGTCAATCGTATTGATCATTTAACCCTAAAACAATTCTTAATCGTTGATCAACCATTTGATCAGATCATGAACTCTAATGTGTGTGACCTCATAGGTCCGAACCTAAGTCGGTAGCATAGGAATAAATTTCTGTACCAATCAAAGTGACCATCTAGCAATGGTACCCGACGACCGGATAGGTCGAATGTGTAGAACCACATCCTTAGAACCCATGCGGATATAGTTTCATATAATTCATCCCCTTGACCAAAATGATCATAGGACACCCCAGAGTTCAACTGTCAACTCTGATCAGGTTGTCCACATTGTATTTCAAAATATCAAATCCATCTGATAGATTACCCTGGCCAAGGTTTTGCTAAATTGAAATACAGCGACTCATTCTTCTCCAACTCTTGGAGTGGTCAATCCCATCTCGATCACACTCTGACTTCATAAGTACTTGACTGTGCCCAGAAGCCTTCCATCCCTGAATTAAAAATTCAGTTAGTCCAATACCAAAGCACAGTGAGTTGCTTGCAAGTCACTGAGGTGATCTCAGGTCTAAGGGACACTTATACCTATATCCCATCAGAGACATTCTCGACAGCAAATACTCTGGAGTTGGTCACGTTCAATGATGATGTACCCTTACATCTCACCTGTATGCCATACCAGTGTCTCCACACTCCTTGGTTAAGAGGACAACCAACCATATGGCCTACAGCGACCTATGCTCGATAGAAGCTGTCGTCCTTATTAACAGCTTATCATTTAGTCGTGAACAGTTTTAAGGACTAATCGATAAATCCTCTCTTTATCGAACTTAAATAGTCCTAAGAACTTCATCATAACAACGGAGTTCATTAGAAGATGAAAGCTTATGATGAAGATACCAAATATATTTTATTTATTAACAAATCAATTACAATACTTGATTGCTCAAACCGT
>NC_025996.2:109292168-109309297 GCF_000442705.2 Elaeis guineensis
ATAAGATAAATAATGATCTATATTTTTAAAAATTTTAAATTAATTAATATTATTTTTTAATATTAAATAAATAATGAGATAATTTATATGTAATTTATAAATTAATATATCTATGTTTAGAAAAAAAAACATATTTGTGATCCAGAAGCAATGTTTTTTGTATGAAATATGCATGTCGAGGAAGAACACAATTCATATGCATATTGTTTCTACATAAATATACATGAGATTTATTGTTCTTACATAAAATATATATATTTTGAATAGAATATGATTTATATTACTATGTAAAAGGAGCTGTGATACATTTTGTATTTGGACTTATAATTGGACTATATTTTGATATCATGCTGATGAGAATTATAAACTGACATTTTCATATCTAGCTAATAGAAGTTATACATTGATACTGCAATATCTTCATAGTAGGGATTATATATTGATACTTCAATATCCTACTAATAAAAAAATTATTATATATTGACAATATAAATATTTTCAAGCTCATTATTATGCTCAATCATATGATCATAGGAAGGCTACTGAGTTGAATTATGATATTTTTGAATTATTTTATAGATATGAATATGAGTATGGATATGATACTTTAAATAGTATTTATGAATATGAACTAAATATTTGAGAAATTATGAATATCTTTATTTCATCTTATTTAAATGTATATTGATTTTACCTATATTCTTATTATTATAAGAAAATTTTTTAAATTATTGTTGGTGCAAAAATCTGCCGGCGTCGGAGAAGCTGGAGTCGAGGGAGTCGCGGTCACCGCAGGGACCTGCAAAGAAAGTCTAAACCAGAGTTGGAGGTACTCCGACAAGACCCTCCGATGCTCAAGTCAGTTCTCTGCTTCAACAAGAATGGAGTGCTCGAATGAAAATTTTAGCAGAGTTTCGAGATAGAAATTAGAGCTTACAGAATAACGTATCTGGGGTCCTCTTTTTATAGGTGGAGGGTGCAACAGACTGATAGCGAGTTTGTAACCACCTGATAGTGGACCGTTCGAGGCCAGGAGGAGTTTGTTATAAAGAGTAGTGGAGTGGAGTCCTGGCCATCACTGTGGCCTCCACGTGGAGCCTGTTGCAGGAAGTGGAGCAGTGTCCGTTGTTGCGACTTGCCAGAGAGTGGTGGAGCCATGCGAATCCATCGCAGGAAGTGGAGTAGAGTCATGGCCATTATGTGGCCTGCCAAAGAGTCCAGGCCTGTCGGCCGAAGCTCGGTTGAGGTGTCTAGCGGAGAGAGGTAGCTATCCATCTGAGAGGAGCTCGAATGTTGCTGGCAAGCCTTCTACCGTTGGGTGCCTTGGGCGTTAATACTGCAGGCGAGGGCCATTTGCTGTAGGAGCTCGGTCAGAGGCTTTCCATAGATGAAGTTCGGTTTCATGCAGAATTCAGCAGTGGGTCGACCGGCAGTGGATGTCGGATGGTGCTGGAGAGGTTCATCCACTAGGGGGGTCCGACTGCTGGAGTCCATGTGTCGTAGGAGTTCGTCCGGAATCTGTCCGCTACAGAAGTTAGGTCAGAGTCCGATCTCCGTAGAAGCCCGGATGGGGATCATTTGTCGAGGAAGCTCGACCGAAGCCTGCAGTAGAAGCTCGGAGTAGATCACTTGCAGTAGAAGCTCGGAGTAGATCGCTTGCAGTAGAAGCTCGGAGTAGATCACTTGCGGTAGAAGCTCAGAGTCCGGCCCTTGTAGGAGTTCGGATGAGGTCTACCTGCAACAGGAGTTCAGGGTGGAAGTCCGGCTCCCGTAAGAGCCCGAACGAAGGCTACCTGCAGCCGGAGTTCGGGGAAGAAGTCCGACTCCCGTAGGAGCTCGGACGAAGTCTACCTGTTCGGGGAAGAAGTCCGGCTCCCGTAGGAGCCCGGATGAAGGCTACCTACAGTCGGAGTTCGGAGAAGAAGTCCGGCTCCCGTAGGAGCTCGGATGAAGTCTACCTGCTGTTGGAGTTCGAAGGAGAAGTCTGACTCCCGTAGGAGCCCGGACGGAGTCTACCTGCAGTTGGAGTTCGGAGAAGAAGTCTGACTCCCGTAGGAGACCGGACAGAGTCTAGAAGGTGGTCGACCACCGTAGAAACTTGGATGGAGTCCGTCCGTCGTGAAGAATCCAGTCGACACTGGTGGGGGTTTATCTGTCGGTAGAACTCGAGAATGTTGCAGAGGCTCGGCCATCGGAGAGGTTCGGAAAGATGTCGCCGAAGGTCGGACGTCGGTAGAATCTCTGGAGGGTCACTCCTGACACGAACTTCAGCTGGGGGATATTTTATACCCAACACCAGTCCCCTACTTCCGAGTTCGAGTTTCGAATGAAGGAAGTACGGAAAATTTTCACAACCGAAGTTGCTCCCTTGAATCCTGCACACGACCGCCCTCAGAAATCCTGGCATTTAATGCACGCATGTTGGAGTCTTTTTCCAATTAGGGCGATCCGAAGAGTTCTTTCGGAATTCTCACTGGAGCGTAGTCCCAAGCGCCACACCATAATGGTCCCGCCAGTAGTCAGCCCTATGCCACAGTGAGTGGGACACGTGCCGGGCATTGGTTGACCTAAGGATATCCACCACCATAACTGTGCCAGGCCTCGTCGCTTATTTAAATCCCTTCCTTCCCTCTAGGGACTTCATTTCGCTTGAGAGTCCAGACGACGCCTTTCTTCTGCCTGAGAGTTTAGCCACCCATCGGCGCCCTTTTCGACCCTAAGCATTCTTCGCGCCAATCTTCGCCATCTCCACGGCTCCCCATCGCCTTCAGTCTTTCGAGCCCTTTCGAGGAGTTCTCCCACCGGGGCTTCTGCCCCGAAGGTCAATCTCGAGAGGATGGTACGGATCGAGAGGAGTAGGAGGAGAAAATAGTGGCCTACAAGTTCAGTGGCTGCCGAACTGCCACCGAGGGTCCCACAGCTTCGAAGGGGGCTCGAGGGAGAATTCATTCAACAACAGGGATTTAATAACGGAACCAGTCGGTGAGCGCATCCTGCCCGAGAATTTGAAGTAGTTGAACGGGGCGACATCGGTCAAGGAGGTAGAGTTGCCGTTATAAGCTGTGGCGGGTTTCTTGACATCGTCGGGGTCGAGGGACCAGAGGCGGTCAGCGCTGACGGTGGGATAGTAGAACTTATTGCGGGGGCGGTGGAAGTAGCGCATGCCGACCTCATCGAAGTACCTAGGATGGTGGTTGTCGGGGAGTACACGGTGGTGGTGCATGCCTCCGGCATCATCGCAGCCTCTGGGGTACTTTCGATTCTTCCCGATACAGGTCATCGTTGCCGCTGCCGTCGCTGCTGCCGCCCCTTGAATTCTATCCCTCCTTTTCCCCCTAGGGTTGGGGTTTCGGCAATAGAGCGGAACGAGGCGGGGGGCGAGAGCCGATGAATTCATCACACGCATTGGGAAATACTGCTGAGAAGGATGAAACCGGAAGGAGAAGTTGAAAGCTTGAAGCGGTCTCTAATGTATTCTTTTCAAGTTTTGTAGTAATGTTCTTTTTTCTCCGGTCCTCAGGGCTTTGTAACGTACACCTTATTAATCGAGAATGAAAAGGAGATTTTTGTTATCTTGTCTGTACTTTGCGTCAAATTATCGCCTGCCGAACTTCTTTCATTCACTATTGTTATTGTTGTATTCCCTCTTTTTTTTTTGTTCGATGCCGATGTTGTCTGGAGGTTCCTGGTCGTCGCCACGTCGGCTTGCTTTTCTTGTCATCTTTTTTCTTCAGCCTCAAGGGCTCTATAATGCATACTTAGTTAATGACATGAGATGAGAATTTTTCGTTACCTCTTTTACTCACGTGTTGAATTGTCATTTGCCAAGCTTCTTTCGGTTTTTGCCTTGCTTGATATCGATGCCGTTCGGAGGTACCCGATCACTGTCGCATTGATCCATCCTTTTTTTTATGGCCACAGATTTGTCTGGGACCATTCGAGTTTGACGCCTCCTTTCAGAGTTTGAGCTCGGAGGTCTGAGCTTCTCGTCGCCCTGAGGAAGCCATCTTATCCTTGGCCTGTGTTGAGAGCTCTCTTGGAGACCGAGGATTTTGATAAGAACCCCAATCTTCGTTGAGACAAGGCTCCCTGTATCTTTGATGTAATTTATTTTCCATTTGTCACTGATGCAGTTCGTCGCTTTCCTTTTTAACCCCCCTCCCCTTTTTCTTTTCCTTTTCTCGAGTGAGGGTTTTCCCTCTGCTCTTAGTGGGGTCGTGGGAGCACGGAGGGGCCGCTGAGAAGGTTTTCTTTTTCTTATCTGATCTTGAATGACCAGACCTTAATTGGTGTCAGGATGAGGTCCTTCCCCTATTTCTGATGTAATCGGTTTCAGCTCAGGTTAGGATGAGGTTCTCCTTCTGTTCCTAATTGGGCTGCGAGGGCATATATGGGCATTGCAGGACCTCTCCCCCCATCTGGTCTAAGGGTAATCGGGCCTTCGCCTTTGCTCATGTTAGGGGAGGTTCTCCTCCTGTCCCTAACAGGGCTGTGGGGGCACACATGGGCATTGCAGGGCCTCTCCCCCCATCCGATCTAAGGGTAATCGGACCTTCAACTTTGCTCCTGTTAGGGTGAGGTTCTCCTCCTGTCCCTAACAGGGCTGTGGGGGCACATATGGGCATTACAGGGCCTCTCCCCCCATCCGGTATAAGGGTAACCAGGCCTTCAGCTTTGCTCATGTTAGGGCGAGGTTATCCTCCTGTCCCTAACAGGGCTGTGGGGGCACATATGGGCATTGCAGGGCCTCTCCCCCTATCCGATCTAAGTGTAACCGACCTTCGACTTTGCTCCTGTTAGGGCGAGGTTCTCCTCCTGTCCCTAACAGGACTGTGGGGGACATATGGGCATTGCAGGGCCTCTCCCCTCATCCGGTCTAAGTGTAATCGAGACTTCGACTTTGCTCCTGTTAGGGCGAGATTCTCCTCCTGTCCCTCACAGGGCTGTGGGGGCACATATGGGCATTGCAGGGCCTCTCCCCCCATCCGGTCTAAGGAGGATCGGACCTTCGATTGTGTTGAGATGAGGTTCTCCTCTTACTTCCGACATGGTTTGTTTCGATTGTCCTGTCGATATAGGCTCATGCCAAGAGAGAAGATATATGGATATAAAATTTTTATTTAAAGTAAAGTTATTGATAATACATTCATAAATTTTCGAGCTCCATGATCGCGGGAGGTCTGCTCTTCCAAGCTCCTTGAGGTAGTAAGTTTCGGGCCGGACACCTCCTTGACTTCGTACGGGCCTTCTCAATTTGGGGCAAGCTTCCCTCGATCTTGAGGTTGCGAGACAGCGGCTCGTTGAAGCACCAGGTCTCCTACTCTAAAGATTTTATTTTTGACCCGGGAGTTGTAATAGCGGGCGACTTTCTGTTTGTAGGCTGCCATCCGAACTTGAGCTACCTCCCGCTTTTCTTCTAACAAGTCGAGGTTGGCTTTAAGACCTTGCGAATTGTGATATTCGTTGAATGCCACGACTCATGCCGACGGGACTTTGAGCTCAATTGGGATAACAGCCTCCATTCCGAAGGCTAGAGCGAAGGAGGTTCCCCCGTGGGCAATCTTTGGGTAGTTCAGTATGCCCACAACACATGATAAAGTTCATCTGCCCAAGTTTCCTTCGCTTTTTCGAGCCTTGTCTTGATTCCTTGCAGCAGAGTTCTGTTGGTCACTTCGGCTTCACCGTTGGCCTGAGGATGGGCTACCGATGTGAAGTTGTGGGAGATGTTTAGGTCTTCACAAAATTCGACGAATCTCGCTCCCGCAAATTGCCGCCTATTATCAATAATTAGGATTCTCGACAGGCCGAACCTGCAAATGATGGACTTCCAGATGAAGTCATGCACTTTAGCTTCTGTGATTTTCGCCAGCGGTTCGGCTTCAACCCACTTGGTGAAATAGTCAATTGTAACTAGGAGGAACTTCCTCTGTCCCGATGCCACGGGAAAGGGTCCAAGGATATCCATTCCCCATTGCGCAAACGGCCATGGGGCCTCAAGGGTGTAAGCTCGGAGGCGGGCTGTCTCTGGATGTTGGCATATCTCTGACATCGGTCACACTTTCTGACGTATTCAATGGAGTCACGATACATTGTCGGCCAGTAATACCCTTGGCGGAGCAACTTATGGGATAAGGATCTAGCCCCCAGATGGCTTCCGCAGATTTCTTCATGCACCTCCCACAAGGTGTAATCAGCTTCGAAGGTCGGAGATATTTTAAAAGGGGAAAGAGTATGATCTCTTGTACAACTTGTCCTCATAAAGGATGTATCAGGAGGCTTGATTTTTGAGATTTCGAGGCTCTTTTGCATCATGAGGGAGAACCCCGTCTCTGAGATATGCCACCAGTGGGTCGATCCAACTGGGTTCATGGCCAATTTCCATCATGGGCCGCGATTCTTTCATACTTGAGCACTTAAGAACTTCAAAGAGAACACCCTTGGGCAATTCAATCGGAGCCAGTGTAGCCAACTTGGAGAGAAGATCGGTCTTGGTATTTTTTATTCTTGGAATCTGCCTGATGTTGAAGCTACTAAAGGCGGGGATGAGCTCCTTTACCTTTTCAAGATATTTAGCCATGCTGTCCTCCCGTGCTTCGTAGTTTCTGCTGACTTGTCCCACTACCAATTGGGAGTCACTGTAAACTTGGAGTCGATCTACTCCTAATTCTTTGGTGATCCTCAATCCTGTGATCAGAGCTTCGTATTCTTCTCCATTGTTCATTGCAGGGAATTCGAAGCGCAGTGCGTACTCCATAATGATCCCCTCCAGACTGATCAAAATCAGGCCCGCGCCTGCACCCAACATGTTGGAGGATCTGTCCACATAGAGGGCCCAAAAGCAATCAGGGGGGTCTGTTTCTTCTTCAGAGGAGTTCAGTCAGGACTTCAGGCCGTCAACTTCACCTTGTTCAGGTTCGGCCTCCTCCGAGATAGTGCATTCTACTATAAAATCTGTCAATATCTGGGCTTTTACTGTCGGCCTAGGTTGATAGTTGATATCGAATTCTGTGAGCTCGATCGCCCATTTCGCTATCCTCCCGAAAGCATCCGCCCGGTGCAGAATCGCCTTAATCGGCTGGTCGATGAGCAACGTTACGGTGTGCCCTTGAAAGTAAGGTCGGAGCCTTCGGGCTGCAATCAACAGGGCATAAGTTAGTTTCTCTAATTTAGTATACCTAATTTCGGCATCTCTCAACGTGCGACTGATGTAGTAGATCGACCGTTGAATTTTTGCTTCTTCCTTGACAAGAACTGCTGCGAGGGCCATAGGGGAGACCGCCAGGTACAAGAACAACTCCTCCCCAGGCTCGAGCTTCGCCAATAGCGGAGGCGAGCCGAGGTAGCTCCTTAGTTCTTCAAATGTCTGTTGACACTCAGTGGTCCAATAGAAGTTCTTCGGCCGCTTGAGGGTTTGGAAGAAGGGTAAGCACCGTTCGGCCGACCTCGCAACGAAGCGATTTAGGACTGCCACCCTCCCTGTAAGGCGCTGAACCTCTTTTATCGACTTCGGGGTGGCCATCTCCTGGATGGCGTGAATTTTTTTCGGATTGGCTTCAATCCCGCGCCCCAATACCATGAAGCCCAGAAACTTCCCCGAGGTCACTCCGAAAGCACACTTAGTCAGGTTCAGCTTCATCTTATATTTTCGGAGGGCGCCAAAGGTTTCCTCGAGGTCGGTGACGTGGTTCGTTGAAGATTTGCTTTTCACAAGCATGTCATCCACGTAGACCTCCATGTTGCGGCCGATCTGCTCCTTGAAGATTTTATTCACCAGCCGCTGATAGGTCGTACCTACATTTTTTAGGCCGAAAGGCATGACCCTGTAACAGTAAAGACCATGGTTAGTAATGAAAGCAGTCTTTTCTTTATCTTCTGACGCCATTCTGATTTGATCATAGCCATAGAATGCATTCATAAAGGTGAGAAGCTCATGGCCCGAGGTTGTATCCACCAGTTGATCAATTCTGGGCAGAGGGTAGCTATCCTTTGGGTAGGCTTTATTCAGCTTTTTGAAGTCTATACACATCCTCCACTTACTGTTTGCCTTTTTGACTAGGACAATATTGGAAATCCAGTTAGGATAATTGATCTCTCTAATGAATCCGGCTTTCAGGAGTTTATCCACTTCCTCAGCTATCGCTTTTTGCCTTTCCGGTGCATGACCTCGGATTTTTTCTTTTATCGATCGATGCTTTGGATCAACAGCCAGACGATGTTCCATGACCTCTGCGTCAATCCCCGACATGTCCACTGGAACCCAAGCAAAAACATCCGCATTCTTTCGTAGGAAATCAATGAGCTGCATCCGTACCTCTTCCCCCAGGATGGAGCCGATCTTCACCACATGCTCTATATTCCCATCATCTAAAGGGATCGAAACCAGATCTTCAATTGGCCGCCCCTTTCCTCAGCGAGATCGTCACGGGCATCCAATCCATCGATCGGATAGAGGTCAGATTGGTCACTTCTTTGCAAGGCTATGCTGTAGCAGTGTCTGGCCAGGGCTTGGTCTCCCTTGACTTCTTCGACCCCCTGGTTAGTAGGGATTTTCAATTTCAGATGGTAGGTCGACACCACGGCCTGGAGGGCGTTGAGGCCAAATCGGTCGAGGATTACGTTGTAGGTTGACGGTGCCTTCACCACCAAGAAATCCACCAAAGCCCTGGATTGTTTTGGACATCGACCCGCAGCTACAGTCAAAGTTATTACCCCCTCCATCGGGATAGCATCGTCAGTAAACCCTACCAGAGAGGAGCTAATCGGCCCCAAATGACCGTCAAGGATGGATATTTTTGAGAAGGCATCGTAGAATAAAATGTCGGCCGAACTTTCATTGTCGATAAGAATGCGGCGCACATCGTAATTAGCTATATTTAAAGAAACTACAACAGCATTGTTGTGGGAAAATTGAACTCCCCGAGCATCTTCCTCAGTAAAGGTTATGGATTCCTCAATCCTTTGTCGCTTGGGAGGTCCAGCCAATACACCGGTTGTTTTCTGTCAGGATTCTCTCGAGATGGTGTTGGTGAAATCGGTCGGAGGTCGATCATCGGACTGCTCCATGCCGACTGCTATCGTCGGAGGAAGAAGAGCCTGGGAAACCACAGATGGGGCCGGGGCTTGCAGAGGTCGTTGAGATCTGGCCGTGGAGGTCGTTGACCACCTGGAGGATGCCCTTCGAGGAGGCATCAGGTGGAGATCAGGCAAGAAACTGGAGGAGAAGATGTCGGAGAAGATGACCGGCAGCGGTCCCGTTGAGCGCTCTTTTAAGAACAAAGGTACTGCGAAGACACACACCCCCTTCCTCTAGCGCCAATCCTGTTGGTGCAAAAATCCACCGGCGTCGGAGAAGCTGGAGTTGAGGGAGTCGCGATCGCCGTAAGGACCTGCAAAGAAAGTCTAAACCGAAGTTGGGGGTGCTCCGGCAAGACCCTCCGATGCTCAAGTCAGTTCTCTACTTCAACAAGAATGGAGTGTTCGAACGAAAATTTTAGCAAAGTTTCGAGATAGAAATTAGTGCTTAGAGAATAACGTATCTGGGATCCCCTTTTTATAGACGGAGGGTGCAACAGACTGATAGCGACGTTTGTAACCGCCTGGTAGTGGGCCGTTCGGGGTCAGGAGGAGTTTGTTATGAAGAGTAGTGGAGTGGAGTCGTGGCCATCACCGTGGCCTGCCACGTGGAGCCTGTTGCGGGGAGTGGAGCAGTGTCCGTTGTCGCGACTTGCCAGAGAGTGGTGGAGCCACACAGAATCCATTGCAGGAAGTGGAGCAGAGTCGTGGCCATTACTATGGCCTGCCAGGGAGTCCAGGCCTGTCGGCTGAAGCTCGATTGAGGTGTCTGGCGGAGAGAGGTAGCTATCCATCTGAGAGGAGCTCGAATGTTGCTGGCGAGCCTTCTACCATTGGGTGCCTTGGGCGTTAATACTGCAGGCGAGGGCCATCTGCTGTAGGAGCTCGGTCAGAGGCTTTCCGTAGACGAAGTTCGGTTTCACACAGAATTCGACAGCGGGTCGACCGACGGTGGATGTCGGATGGCACTGGAGAGGTTCATCCGCTGGGGGGGTTCGACTGCTGGAGTCCGTGTGTCGTAGGAGTTCGTCTGGAATCTATCTGCTACAGAAGTTCGATCAGAGTCCAATCTCCATAGAAGCCCGGATGGAGATCATTTATCGAGGAAGCTCGGCCGAAGCCTACAGTAGAAGCTCGGAGTAGATCGCTTGCAGTAAAAGCTCAGAGTAGATCACTTGCAGTAGAAGCTCAGAGTAGATCGCTTGTGGTAGAAGCTCGGAGTCCGGCCCTTGTAGGAGTTTGGATGAGGTCTTCCTGCAACAGGAGTTCAGGGCGAAAGTCCGGCTCCCGTAGGAGCCCGGATGAAGGCTACCTGCAGCCGAAGTTCGGGGAAGAAGTCTGGCTCCCGTAGGAGCTCAGACGAAGTCTACCTGTTCGGGGAAGAAGTCCGGCTCCCGTAGGAGCCCGGATGAAGGCTACCTGCAGTCGGAGTTCGGGGAAGAAGTCCGGCTCCCGTAGGAGCCCGGACGAAGGCTACCTGCAGTCGGAGTTCGGAAAAGAAGTCCGGCTCCTGTAAGAGCTCGGATGAAGTCTACCTGTAGTTGGAGTTCGGGGAAGAAGTCCGACTCCCGTAGGAGCTCGGACGGAGTCTACCTGCAGTTGGAGTTCGGGGAAGAAGTTCGACTTCCGTAGGAGCCCGGACGGAGTCTAGAAGGTGGTCGACCACCGTAGAAACTTGGATGGAGTCCGTTCGTCATGGAGAATCCAGTCGACACTGGTGGGGGTTTATCTGTCGGCAGAACTCGGAAACATTGCGAAGGCTCGGCCACCGGAGAGGTTCGGAAGATGTCACCGAAGGTCGGACATTGGTAGAATCCTGGAGGGTCACTCCTGACACGAACTTCGACTGGGGGGTATTTTATACCCAATAATTATCTAGTTAAGGTGCTTATTATTTACTGGACCATTGAGCTCATTATTCCAATCAGAGAATTAGTTGCGAATATAGATCTTACTATGGGAGTGGGAATAGAAAAAAGTATAACCTTACAAACTTATTTATATTTAGTATTAAGAAAGTATAATTGATGAAAAACATTTAGATTTTGTTCGATAGTTTGGACTTTTTCATTATTAAAATTTAAATTATATTTATTTAATTTATTCCATCTAAATCATTCCTTGTTATTAGGAGTGATTTGAAATGGACCGATGATATATGAAGATTCAAGCTCATTATGACCCATTGGATCCATATCAGCACCTCTCAAATGGTCTAATTATTATGGTTTGTCCGACCTCTGATCGACAAATGCTGTCTCAACCCCTGATCGGAGACTATTCTGTCCGACCTCTCGTCGGCATGTTCTTGATCCAACTTCTGATGTAAAAGAGCTAGTCGAATTGCACACCTTAAGCAGTGTAGTCTAATGATTAATTATGACTTGTCCGACCCTTAGTCGATGTGTGTTTGGTCTAACTCTTGGTTGGAGAATCAGCTGGTCAATCTCCAGTCGCATCCGATCCCTACACGGCTTGCATATCAGAATAATCTCTGGTTAACATAACAACTGTGAATCAGCTAGTTTTTCAGATCAATCTATCTAACCAAGCTTTGGTCGGAAAACTATCAGTCTCAACTCCTAGTCGGCATACCACACTCTTTGATCTCTCCTTGGAAGCAGATTGATCAGGCTCAAATTCAAAAAGAGGCGCTAACTGGCCATAGCTGTTAATACTATCTTGGTGTAACTATCTGATCCTAAGAATCTTTTAGGTGTAACCGTCTGATCCTGAGAATCACAACCAAATAATCACACCAGATTCAGCCAGTCTATCTACCAAAAATTATTACACAGCCGTCTCTTCTATAAATACTCAAACCCCGAGGATCCAGGTAAGTAATCCATCTCAGAGAGCTAAAATTTTGCTTCTCTATTTGCGCATTCTGACTGAGTATCGGAGGGTCCTCGTCGGAGCATAATCCTTTGGTCCAAACTTTTTTGCAGGTTGCTCTAACACTGCACTTCCTAGTTTTTCAGTGTTAATCAGAAACAAGTTGCAACAGATAGAGGTAGGGCCAAATCTCAGGTTCTATAGAAAATAGCAAATATATCAGAAACTCTCAAAGATGGCTTCACATAGGACTTCCTCCCGACGAACCAATACCTCCACTTTTCGACAGTTGCAGAATAAAATAAATCACTCTACTCCCGTACCTCCAGCGATGGCGAAAGTTTCTATGTCGGTGCAGCAACCCGACAGTGATCGTGGAGCAATTCAACTGACTTTTTCAGTAGATACAACAACTCATGGTTGTCGTTCAAGTAGCGATCCAACCTCTGTCAGTACCACAACTAGTGAATCAAACTCAAGTCCCTCCGCCCCAGCGACTGGTGATGGATCATACTCAAGAGCTAAGGAGACGACGGTCTCCAAGTCCTCAGTCGAAGCATGATTCAACCCTCGATCGATGATCTCCTCCGTGTTCTGAAGCGTATACCAATCAAGATGTGAAAGTCAAGTGAAGACTTCAAGAAATGGATCAGAAGATCCAGTAGATTTGCAACAATCTGTCAGCACCATCCAATGGGTTCGATTCTGAACCACCTTTTATGGAAAGCATCCTCCAGAAACCTATCTCACCAAACTTTAAGGTTCCTGAGTTAGAGAGCTACAACGGGACCATAGACCCTACCGATCATGTCAACAGCTTTCGAGCAGTCATGCTCCTTCAGAAAGCCTCCGATGCTATCTTGTACCAAGCCTTTTCCTCCACTTTGAAGGGGATGGCCTGACATTGGTATTCCAATCTGAAGCCGGCTTCTATTCACTCTTTCCGACAGTTGAGTCAAACCTTTGCTGCCTAATTCTGTTGGGAAATATGTCCCAAAAGCCAATTGTCAAGCTATTGACGGTTGAGCAATCAAGTATTGTAATTGATTTGTTAATAAATAAAATATATTTGGTATCTTCATCATAAGCTTTCATCTTCTAATGAACTCCGTTGTTATGATGAAGTTCTTAGGACTATTTAAGTTCGATAAAGAGAGGATTTATCGATTAGTCCTTAAAACTGTTCACGACTAAATGATAAGCTGTTAATAAGGACGACAGCTTCTATCGAGCATAGGTCGCTGTAGGCCATATGGGTTGGTTGTCCTCTTAACCAAGGAGTGTGGAGACACTGGTATGGCATACAGGTGAGATGTAAGGGTACATCATCATTGAACGTGACCAACTCCAGAGTATTCTGCTGTCGAGAATGTCTCTGATGGGATATAGGTATAAGTGTCCCTTAGACCTGAGATCACCTCAGTGACTTGCAAGCAACTCACTGTGCTTTGGTATTGGACTAACTGAATTTTTAATTCAGGGATGGAAGGCTTCTGGGCACAGTCAAGTACTTATGAAGTCAGAGTGTGATCGAGATGGGATTGACCACTCCAAGAGTTGGAGAAGAATGAGTCGCTGTATTTCAATTTAGCAAAACCTTGGCCAGGGTAATCTATCAGATGGATTTGATATTTTGAAATACAATGTGGACAACCTGATCAGAGTTGACAGTTGAACTCTGGGGTTCCTATGATCATTTTGGTCAAGGGGATGAATTATATGAAAACTATATCCGCATGGGTTCTAAGGATGTGGTTCTACACATTCGACCTATCCGGTCGTCGGGTACCATTGCTAGATGGTCACTTTGATTGGTACAGGAATTTATTCCTATGCTACCGGCTTAGGTTCGGACCTATGAGGTCACACACATTAGAGTTCATAATCTGATCAAATGGTTGATCAACGATTAAGAATTGTTTTAGGGTTAAATGATCAATACGATTGACATTTAACCCAGTGCAAGTGTTGCAAGAGGATCGATTAGCAATTCGATTGCTAATTGGCTTAATTTGATTAAGCCAATGGGCTGAAATTAAGTTTAATTAAATATGATTTAATTAAATTTAGTTTGGATTTGATTGGATCAAGTCCAATTGGTTTATTGGATAAGCCAAGTGCAAGGAAAAACTAGTCCTAGTTCAATTAGGACTTGGGTCAATCTAATTTCTAATTTGATTAAAAAATTAAATCAGATTTAAATCTAATTTAATCTGATTAAATTAGGTTCTTAATTAGGTTAAGACCTATTTTAATTAGGTTGATCTAATTTTGGTTTGATTTGGTTTGGGAAATCAAATTAAAACAAGTCATAAGATAGAATCCTAGTAAGACTAGGATTCCTCCTTGCTGGCCATAAGCCTTCCCCATGCCCTCTCTCTCATTCGACGCCAATCTCCTCTTATTTTGTGCAACAAAAGCCCCCTCCCAGGTCTCTCCCATGTTTACAAAAGGTCTCCTCTTTCTTTCTTACATGGAAGGTGGTTTGGATCAAATCAAAAAGGAATAAGTTTGGATTTCGAATTCTATGAGATAGAGTTATAGAAATCCAAAACTCTTTCAATTTTGCACCGAATTTATTCAATTTTTTTTTGAAATTTTTATAGTTTTTAGGGTTTACATTATTCACCCTTTTCTGGTGATCCATGCATGAAAATATGGAGGAGGTGCTCAAGAGTTGGGCGCCCCTTAACTTACCATGTTTGGATAAGCCTTGACTAGGTATTTGACCTAGACAAGGACTCTATCATATCTCTCTGTATAAAAAAGTTTCTTCATGAAATTTTTGAAGAAGATAGAAATTTGAGAGATCTTTGTGCCATACAAAAATCAGAGAGAAAGACCTTTGGGTCGTGGAGATATAAAAGATGCAAGTTAGGGTGTCTAGAGAGAAAAACATGAAGAAGAAGAGGTCTTCTTCTAGGGTTATTGGTTTTCATATCTTTCCTCCCTCCATTTGAGTTTCCTGAGAGCATCTCAGATCTGAAACTCCTCCTTTTACTTTTATTTTTGGAAGAGTCTAAATCAAGAAGAAGGAGGCACCTGATCAACCATCAAAGAAGGATCAGTGCAGTACTAGCATACTGTGCTGATTTCCTGAAGCAGGACTTCTGATCGAGATTCGTGGGCTCGTGTGGATGACTCCTAGAGACTGGATGCGTGTGTGGCTTGCAACATCATCCTTAAGCCCGGATCAAGAGGTTAGAGCATCTAACTTGCAAGGTAATAGATCTGATCTATTGTTTAATACATACATTAGATGTGGTATAGAAACATATTGATATGATCAACATGTAGTTCATGCTATATTTATATATTTTAATTTTTAATTTAATACTATATAATAATCATGTAATAAGATCTTAGATCTAAAAATTTTCTAATTTTAGAAAATAAATTTTATTTATTTTAGTCTTCTGCTATATGATCTTGAAAAAGTTTCAAGATCTAACCCTGAAACCCTAGATCTGGTTCCTACAATTGGTTTCAGAGCCTAGGTTCTTTATTACATGATTATTTATATATACTTAGATTATTTTTTAGATTAGATCTAATTTATAATCTGATTATTAAATCTGAAATTAAAATTTTAGATCAATCACGAACTGTAAGGTTGTCCTGCTGTAAGGTTTACCCCTTACAGTGCAAAGGTTGTCCTAGTTTGTGTAGATCTATCTTTAATCATAAATTTGTTAGATATGATCTAGATTAAATTTATGATTTATTAGATTTAAAAGATGTTTAAATCTAAAATAAAATCTCTTTGTTAATAATTTTTGTGCAAAGAAATTGTTTAAAGTTGAAATTGTTTCAATTACATGAACCTGTTTAGATTAGATCTAAAGTAGTTTCATGTTTATTTCACTTGCATCTTGATTATGAATCAAATATGCAATATGGCTGATAGAATCATATTGTAAAATTATTTTACAAATATGAAAATTATTTTTTGAAAAAGTTGAACCCAACCCTCAGCCCAAAACTTAATTAAGAATTAAGAAGTTGTTTGATTAGGTTCTAGGATTGTGAGTTGAAGAACCTAAGACACAAACCATAACACATTGGGTTAATGGGTTAGTGGGAATTAGGTCCATTAATTGGGTTAGACCTATGGTTAGATTAAAGATGGACTTAATTAGAGAATTGACTAAATCTAATCAATTATTGTCTTAGATTAGGTCAAGGATTCTCTAGATCAATTACAATAGTTGTAGTTGGTTAAGTCCATGTCTTTAACGAGAACCAAATGGACTTGATTCTTGGCTAAGCGGTCTAGCACGAACTATTAGGTTGATCGAATTGAAACTAATTAAACCAGTTGGTGTCTAAGGTAAACCAGACCGGTGGTTTTTAATTGGGAGCCCGCTTACCTGGCCATTTCTAATGGTGTCTAAGGGAAGCTTTGGCAGACCCTCCCACTGATCGAACTTACCTGGCCTCTTGGTGAAATTATGTTTTGATCGGATCACTTGACTATTCGATCTAACCCATGTCAGCTAGATAAATCAGTGTGACTGATTTAGGTGCTCCTAGACCAGCCCTTTTAGTGGTCTCCCTTAAGCTGACTTGGTGAAGCCAGTGGGAGGATCATGATAAGCTGGTTCATCTGACCTCATCCTCTAAATTATTTAAATTCTCTAAAATTATTAGGTCCTTAAAATGACAAAGTTATGGAGATAACTGAGTCATAGCCTCCCATTAAGGTGTTTGATAATGAGTCTATTAACTCAATAATCATTGCAGACCCAAAGGCCTGGTGCTTGTTGACTAATGGAATTATCACTCATCATATGACGACTTGGAAGTGTCTCTCTAATGGTGGTTAGGTGAGCCAACCAAAGTTGGACTTAATCATTCATTGGTTAGATACACCAAGTATGATCATGTTAATGGTTGGACCTAACCGGATCCTTACAGTGGAGGCCAAAGCCTACTGATTAGGTTTCTGGGGCAAAATTAAAATTACTAAAAATTATTTAGAGAAATAATTGGTTATGAACCTACCCTTAGATGTACATGGGTTGGCCAACCAAAGTTGGGCTTGTGTGCAGTCTAAGTGGATTCTAGTACCCACTAAGGAATTAGGGTAATTCCTCGAATTGGAGGTAGAGGCTATCAATTCGAATAAAATAGTGAGAGAAACCTTTTGATTAAAGTCCAAATCTTTAGGTTTAATGAATCAATTACTAATTAGGTTATGGTTCTCCTTTGTGCAAATATGG
>NC_025996.2:109309397-109343792 GCF_000442705.2 Elaeis guineensis
GTGAATAATGAGTAGATAAATCCAACTAATTCTAAAAATCCCTTTCGGACTCTAATATTCTGAGCTATATTTCTAAAAGAATTTTAGTCATGATTATTTAAAATAAAAATTCAATGTCTCGATACTCTTGGAGAGGATCCAGCTCGTCAACCAGAAAATACTTTTATTTCTTACTGTTGGTGCAGAATTCCATCGAGGTCGGAGAAGCTGGAGCTGGGATGACTGCGGCTGCCGTCGAGACCTACAAAGAAAGTCTAAATCGGAGTTAGGGATGCTCCAACAAGACCCTCTGATGCTCAAGTCAGTACTCTGCTTCAACAGAAATGGAGTGCTCGAGTGAAAATTTTGGCAGAGTTCTGAGATAGAGTTACCAGCTTAGAGAAGAACATATCTGGGGGTCCTTATTTATAGATGGAGGGTATAACTGACCGACAGTGATATCTTAACCATCTGGTAGTGGACCGCTCAGAGCCGCGTGAAGTTTGTTACGGAGAGTAGTGGCGTCAGGGGTCGTTTAGGGCTACGTGGAGCTTGTTGCGGAGGGTGGAGTGGTGTCCGTTGTCAGGACTTGCCAGAGAGTGGTGGAGCAGCATGGAATCCATTCAGAGAGTGGAGCAGGATGGCGGCTCTTGTCGTGGCTTGTCAGAGAGTGGTGGAATCGCATGGAATCTGTTGCAGCAAGTGGGGTAAGGTAGTGGCCCTTGTTGTGGGTTGTCAGAGAGTTTGGATCCGTCAGCTGAAGCTCGGCTGGGATGCCTGATGGAGCAGAACGGCTCTTTACATCATCGTTCTAGGAGAGGCTCGGATGTTCCGAGGTCGCTGACCTTTCAGGCGGGAGTCACCTACCGTAGGAGCTTGGATGGAGATTTTTTTTTGTTGATGAAGTCTGGAGAAGTCCGATCGCTAGGGAAGTCCGTCTGGGATTTATCTGATGTGGAAGCTCATCCGAAGATCGTCCGTCGGGGAAGTCTGATTTTATGGGGAGCCTGGTAGGAGGTCGGGTGGTGATGGACTTCGGATAGCACTGGAGAGGCTCGACAGACATCGGAGGCGATCGGCTATCGCAGGGACCCAGTTGCTGGAGCTCGTCCGTCATAGAAGCTCGTCTGGAATCCATCCACTGGGGAAGTTCGGACGGGCTTCGATTCTCGTGAGAGGTCGAAAGGGGGCCATTTTGTTGTGATCCAGGTGGTGTGCCCAAGGCCCAGGGGACCAAGGCTAAGGTCAAGGTCCATCATTCATAAGGGCTTCATGGAGGCTCTAGGGCTAGTTGGGCCCTAGGTTGAAAGGCTGTGGGCCTTTCAGGTTCTTGAGGTCTAGGTTATATGGGCCTCAAGGGACCAACTCTTTTTGGACTAGGTCTGGGCCCAAGATAGGTGAGATTAGGTTGAGTCATGGGTGTACATGGGCTTGGGTTAACCTAATCTCCCATAGAGTTGGTCAAGGGAGTTTTGGGTTTGGGTCACTTGACCCTGTGTTTATATATACATGCACTGTATAGGTTTGATTAAGCCAAGGAATATGAAAACCCTTTCTCCCAAGTCTCTCTCTTTCTTCTCCCTCTCTCTTCAGCTATTCTCCATGCCCCAGGAGCAAGAAATCCTAGGGTTTCTTGCCGCCAGGTCCATAGAAGGCAGGAAAAGCTGGGGAGGCGCTAGGGTTTTGAGCCCCTCCCCCTTTGTGCCGCCAACCATATTGCCTCTTCCTCTCTTACAGCCACCCAAACATCAGGTCCAGGACTTGGAATCTCTTTCTACAAAGTTGGTACAAGTTCCTCTAAGATCTGAAGTTGATCTGAGGTCGTTTGAGGCACGAGTGAGATCTCCATCAACAGATCTACAGAAAAGGCTGCAGCAGGATAGATCTGCAAGGTCTGGTTCTATCTATCTTCTTCCCTATCTAGAATACCCTGATTCGAGATCTATGAATTGAAAGACCTCGGTCTATGCCTGATCTGGTTGGGTACCAGATCTTGAATTTTTTAAAGGTGATCTTAGAGGCGTTCTTCATCTGGAACGAAAGGCTGACGAAGCAGACAACAACCAGGCTGATTTCATCAAGGGCCTTCGATCGAGTCCAGAAGTCTCCAAATTTGTTCGTTGCTGGTTCTGCTGCACCCAAGGTCCATGGGAGGAGCCGGGATCATGCTCCAATAGTTGATATCAGAGCCACGATGGTGAGGTAGCGGTTCCAAGCATGAGAAGTTAAAGATCCCAAGTGCTAAAATTTTTAACAAGGTACCATCAAGGTATATTCTATACTTCTTGATTTTATATTGCTTGTTTGGCTTGGATCCAATCATGGGCAGTAATATGAAGGTCAATTTCGAGAAGTTTGATGGCAAAGGAAATTTTTTCATGTGGAACATCTGGGTGGAGGATCTTCTGGTGCAAGCAGATCTAGATCAGGCTTTGGATGAGAAGCCTGAGGGAATGAAAGATAGACAGTGGGCATCGTTGGAGAAGAAAGCATGCTCGATGATCAGAGGATGTTTGACGGATGCGGCATTATATTCAGTGCTGGAAGAAAAGACCTCGAAGGGCCTTTGGTCGAAGTTGCACACCATATATATGGGGAAGAATATGTGCAACAAGCTAATGCTGAAGAAGAGATTGTACAGTCTTCGGATGCAGGAGGGATCTGATGTGATTGGCCATATTCAGAGGTTCGACCAGTTGTGCACGGAGTTGATGAATATCGGGGTGAAGCTGGATGAGGAGGACAAGTCCCTGTTGCTTTTGTGTTCGCTGCCAGGATCATATGACTCTTTGGTGACTACACTGCTCTACAGCAAGGAGACTCTGGAATATGAGGACTTGGTCTCAGTGCTGAGGTCTAATGAGCAAAGGGAAAAGTTGACCAGAGATCGGGCTCCCCAGGAAGGTTTGGCAGTAGGGGAGAGGACAGGTAGAGGCAGAGGCAGAAGCAAGTCCAGGAGGCGGTCCAAGTCCAGGAAGGGAAAGAAAGAGATGAAATACTTCAAGTGCAACGAGTTCGGGCTCTTCAAGCGAGAATGTCCACTATGGAAGAGCAAGAAGGGAGAAAGAAGTGGCTCAGAATCAGTGAGTGTAGTTGCTGGGCAGCAGGTGGAGGATGATCTACTTGTGGTATCAGATGGTCACAGGCATTAAATAGAGGAGTGGACACTAGATTCTGCGTGCTCACATCACTACACACCACACAGATCTTGGTTTGTGACATACACCAAGACAGATGAGGGACCAGTGACTGTAGGCGACAATCATCCTTGCAAGGTGGTTGGGATAGGGACAGTCAGGGTGAGGATATTTGATAGGATTGTAAGGATATTGACAAATGTAAAGCATGTCCCAGAGCTGGAAAAGAATCTGGTGTCACTAGGCTACTTGGAGCGCAATGGATACAGCTTCAGCAGTAGGGCTAGAAGTGGAGTATTAAACATCTCCAATGGAGCTATGGTGGTGATGAGAGGCAGGAGGTTGGATAATAATCTCTATCGCATGGAGAGATCTGTGGTGACTGGAGAGTCTGATGTAGCAGTTGCAGCACAGGACCAGCAGGGGGCTTACAGGATGTGGCACTACCGTCGAGTCCACATGGGTGACAAGAGGCTGAGGGAGTTGAGCAGGAGAGGACTCATCTCTGATCTGGAGAATGGTGCTACAGGAGAGATCTGTGAACCTTGCCAGATGGGAAAGCAGAGGAGAATTCAGTTCAACATCAGTATAACCTGTAGTGCAGCCTCTCTGGAGTTAGTACACACGGATGTGTGGGGACCAGCCCTAGTTTCAGCTAGGAATGGGGCCAGATACTTCATGACCCTGATTGATGATTTCTCAAGGAAACTCTGGATTTACTTCATGAGAGAGAAGTCTGAGGTCTTCACCAAGTTCAAAATCTGGAGAGCTGAGGTGGAGAAAGAGCAGGGGAGGAGCGTGAAGTGTCTGAGGTCAAACAATGATGGGGAGTACATCAGCAGAGAGTTCCAAGACTACTGTGAGGAGTGTGGGATCAGGAGATACTTCTTAGTTAAGGAGACTCCACAGCAGAATAGGGTGGCCGAGAGGATGAACAGAACACTTCTGGAAAAGGCACGATGTATGAGTCTACAGGCAGGGCTTCCAAAGGCGTCTGGATTGACACAGTTGATGCAGCGGGTTACTTGGTCAATCGATCACCTCACACCAAGTTGGATGGCAGGCTTCCAGAGGAGGTGTGGTCTAGGAGAACAGTTGGGCTGGGCCATCTATGGGTATTTGGGTGCACGGCCTATGTGCACATTGGAGCTGGTGAGTGGAGCAAACTAGACGTCAGATCACGCAAGACGGTGTTTCTAGGCTATCCATGAGGAGTTAAGGGATACAGGCTATGGGATCCCTTGGAAAAGAAGGTCATCATTAGTCGAGATGTGACTTTTGATGAGGAGTCAGTCCTACGAAGGCGAGCAGGCATGGAGGAGCAGCAGGAGCAGAAGGAGGTCCAGCAGGACGCTGCTGGATAGCTTACCTCTTTGATTTTGCCTCTTGTAGGTACTACTGGAGGATATGACATTCAGGTGGAGCACCTACCTAAGGTGTCTCCCTAGGTGGAGAGAACTCAGACAGATGATCGAGATGAAGAGGTCCAGCAGGAGTGAGCTAGATCGAGGACTGATATCGGTGTTGCCCTACACAAGCCCAAGAGGACCATCAGGCAACCGGATCGATATGACTTTGAGGAGACGCTGTCATATGCCCTGGTGACAGTGAATGGAGACCCATATATGTATCAGGAGGCTATTGAGAGCCAGGACAGAGAGCGGTGGGTCCAGACGATGTCTGAGGAGATGTAGTCTCTCCACCAAAACCAGACGTGGCGATTGGTGCAGTTGCCATAGGGGAAGAGGCCCATTGGCTGCAAATGGGTCTACAGTCGCAAGGAAGGGCCTTCAGAGTAGGGAGGTATCAAATTCAAGATGAGGTTAGTGGCCAAGGGATACTCCCAGAAGGAAGGCATCGACTTCAGCAAGGTCTTCTCTCTCGTCGTCAGACATACTTCCATCAGAGTGTTGCTGAGCATTGTAGCAGCTCAGGATTTAGAGCTGGAGCAGATGGATGTCAAGACGGTGTTCCTCCATGGGCATTTGGAGGAGAGGATTTATATGGAGCAGCCACCCGATTTCAGGGATCCAGAATCAGAGGGAAAGATTTGTTTGTTGCAGAAGTCGTTGTACGGGCTGAAGCAGTCGCTGAGGCAATGGTACAAGCGGTTTGACTCTTATGTGCGCAGCATTGGACTTTTCAGGTGCGAGTTTGATCCCTGTGTTTATGTTCAGTCTCTTGAGGATGGTTCTAGGATGTTCCTACTCTTGTATGTGGATGACATGCTTATAGCATGCAAGAGTAGGAAGGTTGTGCAGGATCTGAAGGCATCCTTATCTCAGGAGTTTGAGATGAAGAATTTGGGCCCTGCAAAGAAGATCCTAGGCATGGAGATTTTCAAAGATCGAGCCCGGAGGGTGCTACATCTATCTCAGGGGGGCTACATACAGAAGGTCTTAAAGAGGTTCGGGATGAAGGGAGCAAAGCCGGCGGAGCTGCCACTTGCCGGTCACTTCAGACTCTCGAAGATCATGGCACCACAGACTGAGGTGGGGGCTCAGGAGATGGAGACAGTCCCTTATGCTTCAGGAGTTGGGAGCTTGATGTTTGCGATGGTCTGTTGCAGGCCAGACATCGCTCATGCAGTGAGTTAGGTTAGCAGGTTCATAGCGCAGCCTGGCAGGGAGCACTGGAGAGCTCTGAAGTGGATATTCAGATACCTGGCGGGTTCGATTGGAGTTGGCATCTGCTACAAACAGTGAGGAGGTGCAGTGGGATACTCTGACATGTCCAGGGAGGCTCAGGGGCTGATTGGCGATTATATAGTTGCAGACTTCGGTGGAGATATGGATATCCAGAGGTTTACGATAGGCTTCATCTTTAGCCTATATGGAGGTCCTATTTCTTGGAGATCGAGTCTGCAGTCTATCATGGCCCTAACCACTACAGAGGAGGAATACATCGGGCTGACAGAAGTAGCTAAAGAGGCAATTTGGCTGAAGGGTTTGTTGATGAAGATGGACCTTACTCAGGAGGTCATTAGAGTGCACTGTGACAGCCAGAGTACACTTCTACTAGCACAAAACTCAGTCTATCATGCAAGGACAAAGCACATCGATATTCGATATCATCAGATCAGGAAGCTTGTGGAGGATGGCGAGGTGGAGCTGATAAAGGTACACACCAAGGAGAACCCAGCTGATGCACTTACAAAGGTACTTTCATGGGATAGCTTTCAGAGATGTGTTGAGCTGATTCGGCTGATGGACAAAGTAGAGCTGGTTGAGGCCTTGGGACACCAAGGTAGAGATTGTTGTGATCCAGGTGGTGTGCCCAAGGCCCAGGGGACCAAGGCTAAGGCCAAGGTCCATCATTCATGAGGGCTTCATGGAGGCTCTAGGGCTAGTTGGGCCCTAGGTTGAAAGGCTGTGGGCCTTTCGGGTTCTTGAGGTCTAGGTTATGTGGGCCTCAAGGGATCAACTCTTTATGGGCCAGGTCTGAGCCCAGGATAGGTGAGATTAGGTCGAGTCATGGGTGTACATGGGCTTGGGTTAACCTAATCTCCCATAGAGTTGGTCAAGGGAGTTTTGGGTTTGGGTCACTTGACCCTGTGTTTATATATACATGTACTGTATAGGTTTGATTAAGTCAAAGAATACGAAAATCCTTTCTCCCAAGTCTCTCTCTCTTCTCCCTCTCTCTTCAGCTATTCTCCATGCTCCAAGAGCAAGAAACCCTAGGGTTTCTTGCCGCCAGGTCCATAGAAGGCAGGAAAAGCAGGGGAGGCGCTAGGGTTTTGAGCCCCTCCCCCTTTGTGCCGCCAACCATATTGCCTCTCCCTCTCTTGCAGCCATCCAAACATCAAGTCCAGGACTTGAAATCTCTTGCTACGAGGTTGGTACAAGTTTCTCTCAGGTCTGGAGTTGATCTGAGGTCGTTTGAGGTGCGGATGAGATCTCCATCAACAGATCTATAGGAAAGGCTGTAGCAGGACAGATCTGCAAGGTCTAGTTCTATCTACCTTCTTCTCTATCTAGAATATCTCGATTTGAGATCTATAAATTGGAAGACCTCTGTCCAGGCCTGATCTAGTTGGGTACCAGATCTTGGATTTTTTAGAGGTGATCTTAGAGGCGTTCTTCATCTGGAATGAAAGGCTGATGAAGAAGACAGCAACCAGGCTGATTTCGTCAAGGGCCTTCGATCGAGTCCAGAAGTCTCCAGATTTGTTCGTTGTTGGTTCCGCTGCACCCAAGGTCTGTGGGAGGAGCCGGGATCATGCTCCAATACATTTATTGTAGGGGCTCGGGCGAGGACCAGTTGTCGTGGAAGCTTAGAGTAGTGTCCCGCTGTAGAAGTTCGTTCAGGGCCCACTCGCTACGGAGTAGCTCGACTGGAGTCTACCTATAACAGAAGTTCGAAAGAAATTTATTTATAGTAGAGGTTTGAATGGAATTTGCTTACAGTAGATGTCTGGGATAGACAGCCCACTGTAGGAGTTTGGAGTAGACCGTTCGTAGTAGAAGTTCGGCTCTCGCAGGAGCTTGATCGGGATCCAGAAGGTGGTCGACCGCTGTAGAAACTTGAAAGGAGTCTGGTTACTGTAGAGATCTCGTTGTCGGAGAAGCTCGAATGCTGACGAAGCTCGAAAGAAGTTTGGAGTAGGGTCGTCCATGGCTGGAAGAAGTCCAGGAGAGACTCGAGGAATGGTCGGCTGCTGTAGGAGGTCGACTGTCAGTGAGGCCCAGAGGGCCTTTGGGACGGCCCAGTGGGTGAATGCAGAAGTCCATTGTCAGAGAAGTCCGGACGGCTGAGGGAGTTTGGAGAGGCACCACATACAAGGTCGGGAGCCGGAAGAGCCTCGAAGGATCGGTCTTTTACAAACTTCGGCCGAGGGGTACTTTATACTCAACACCGGTCCTCCTACTTTCGAGTTTGGGTTTCGAATGAAGAAAGTACAGAGAAATTCTCACGGTCGAAACTGCTCTCCTCGATTTTCGTACTCAGCAGTTGTCAGATATTTTGACGTTCGGTACGCTGGTACTGGAACCTTTACGAAAAAGGTTTCTTCTTTTTGGAATTTTCATCGGGGCGTGGCTCTAGGTACGGTGTAATAATGACTCTGTCAGCTGCCAGTCGTTCCCAACAGTCTGTCAAGGTGAGTCAGACATGCGGCGAGTGCAGGCTGGCCAGAGGAGATCCGCAATCATTATTGCATCGGATATCGGGGTCTATTTAAGCACGTTCTCCTCCTTCAGAGGTTCCACCTTGCTCGAGAGAATCCCTCAGTTCTCCTCTTCTTCCCCGAGAGCTCCAGCTTCCTCTAGCATCCTTCCCGACCTTAGGCATCCTCCGGGTCGACCTCCATCATTCTTGCCGTCTCCCTGCACTCCTAGGGTCAATCTAGGTCAGTTCCGAAACTTCCTGACATTTTTTCATCTTTTTTTCTTCGTATTCTATTCGTTTAGCTTTCTCGGAGACCTGTTTGCTATTTTTCTTGATTTTTTGAGATTTTTGTGGCTTCCATTTGATCCAAAATGTCCTCTGATATCTCCTCTTCCAGCAATTCTAGGTGTTCGTCAGCCCTAGTTCCCCATAGTACTGGTACCGTAGACGAACCTGTAGCTAGGACCGAACCCTGTCTAGCCTTTGCACTAGACACCATCCCCAGCTCCTTAACTCCGGATGAACTCTCACTGATAAAGATTCAATATGGGGTTCCTCCGGAGTACGAGCTGGAGCTTCCCCTGCCATCTGACCGAGCTAGCGCCCCTCCTCCCGACCGCTTCTGCCTGTACCAGAAGGCCTTCCGTGTTGGACTTCAGCTTCCGCTGCCATCCTTTGTCATTGCTCTCTTTCATTTTCTGAATATTTCTCGTCATGCCGAACTCCTTTAGGTTTTTGATAGGGTTTCTTTCTCTTTGTAGTTTAGCCGAAGTTCGGCCGACTCTTTCTTTGTTTAGAAACTTCTACACCTTCAAGCACCATCCCTCGACAAAGGATTGATGGTACTTCTCCCCCCAGTTCGATAGAAAGGGGTTGCTGAAAGGTGCCCCCTCTTCTGTCCATAACTGGAAGGAGAAGTTCTTCTATGTCCGATGCCCGACCTTGGAGCTAGGATTACCCCCTTGGGGCTCCCTGAGAGATTCCGTCCGTCGGGCTTCTACCCTGGAAAGGGACGACCTTGAGGCCTCCAAAAAGCTTGAGGCCTATCAAGCCCCCCTCCTCCCCGACTTTCTGAGGGAACAACTTTTGTTCAACGTTGGCCTGAGCCCCCTTAACCCTGCTGGTACCATTTTCTTTTCTTTTTTCTTTTTTTTTTTGGTGCTTCCCCTTCTTCTTATTCCATCTCAAAATCATGTTGATTTTCTTTTATCGCAGACATGGATGCGAGCGTGGCTCAGAGGTTGGCCCAGGGTCTCAAGACCCACAAGAGAAAAGATGCTTCGGCTTCGGGGTCGGTGAAGAAAGCCAGGACAGAAGGGACAGCTCGACCGCACCTGCTCCAGGGCCGGTTGCCATCGAAGCCCCTTTCGACGCCGAACCTGAAGTCCCTCGAGCCCTTTTGCAGAGCCCCCCGGCCGAGGGTCCCATTTCGGAGGTTCGTCCTGAGGGGGCACCCGGGGCCAAAGGGAGGAAGAGAAAAAAGGCCCTGGCTCGAAGGAGTCACAGTCGTAAGGCTGCCGCCGAGGGGGCTGGCGGCTCCGAGGAAGACCTGGGGGAAAATCCCTTCAACAACAGGGATTTAATAAAGAGGCTGATCGAAGGGTGCATTCTGCCCGAGGTAGTTAAGAGGATCGTCCTCGTCGATCCCGAGCTGCGGGTCTGGGACTCTCTGGGATCTTTCCTCGAAGTAGGTTAACTCATCCTTTTCTTTCTTCCTGCTTCTTTAATTTATTCTTCAGCCCTTATGTCGACTCCCCGACCTTTCTTACAGATTGGGCACCAACTCGTCGCCAACGTCGAGGCGGTGAAGATCGCCAAGAAGGAGGTAGCTCGGGCAGAAGAGGGTCGCCTAGTCGGGGCCGCCCATCTTGAGGAGAAGATCGCCGAGGTCTTAAGCCTCCAAGAGGCACTGAAAAAGGAGGGACAAACCTCATCCGATCTGAGGACCGCCTTGGAGGAGGAGAGAGGGAAGGCTGAGGCTGAGGTCTCCGCATTAAGGGCACAGGTCTCTGAGCTGAAGGAGCAGGTTTTCAAGTTGAAAGTGCGGATTCCATCTCTGATCTCGGAGACAAGGGCTCGAGCAGTGGAGAAGTTTAAAGCCTCCCCCGAGATAGAGGATCTGAAGGTCCAGTTCGCCCAGGACGTCTTCATCAAGGGGTTCGAGCTCTACCAAAAGAAGGTGGCTGGGAGGTTTTTCGAGTTGGATCTCGGCTTCCTGAACGAGGCATCCGATGATGAAACCGGACCATCCGAAGTCGCTGCCAGTCCTCTTCCAATCGGGACCTCGTTGACTGCCGTGGCCGCCGCTGATGATCTTCCGAGGACACCGACCCCCTCTACTTCTGCCCCAGAAGTCCGGAACCTCTAATTTATATTTTTTCTTTTATGATGATTTTTTTCTCATTCTCTTGTACTTGAAATTTATTTGATCAATGAAGCCGGATTCATCTTTACAGAGGGTCCCCCCCCTTTTTTTGTATTCTTTTCCTTCTTTTTGTCTTCTTGCATTAATTTGAGTCGTGGTGCTCTTATCCTCCAACGACAGTATCCTGCCGAAGCTCTTCCCCTACCAGAGGGTGTTCCCTTGAAGTCGATGATACGAGATCTCCAAAGAAAAGTTCATCAGTTGACAAGAAAATCCAAGAAGCTGAAAGACGAACTTCGCCGGCTGAAGGAGAGCCACTCAGAGGCCACCGCAGAAGCTACTCGCTTTCGGGACCTCCACAAGAAAAGTTTCATGAAATACACCAAAAGAAAAGTCGACTTCATTACGGAGGTTGAGGAACTTCGAAAATGTGCTAGCGACTGGTCTTGGACTCAGGCTTCCAAGATCAGCTCCCTTAAAGTCGAGCTGGCGGCTGCATGGGAGAAGATCGATCGGTTGGAAGGGAGCTCATCCTGGCTCACAGTCCAGACTGACCGTGACCAAGACTGGTCGAAGAGGTTCTCCGACCTTCAAAAATAGCTGCAGGATGTCGAGGCAACTTACGACGCCCATCAAGTCGGCTGGAGCAACAAGTAGAGGACTACCGAAGGAGGCTCCAGATGGTGACTGACGAAGTTGCCCACCTTCAGAGGCGACTGTCCGAGAGAGTCCAACCTGTCCCTGCACATGGTTCTGACGAGCTTTGCTCCTTTAGGGGGACTATGGCGGAACTATCTGTAGCCCTTGGATTGGAGGAAGCCAAATTACGGTGGCTGAAAGTTCGCTGGTCCACGAGCAGCAGGCAGTCAAGGATGCTGAGGCGAGTCCGAGATCTTGAGGAGGAGGCTTCGAGAGTCAGAGGACGAGCACCGGCGGTTCCACCGGATGCTCCAGGATATGCTGTTGAAAAAGATGGAACTAGAAGAGGAAGTCAAAAATTTAAGGCAATCCGTAGCAAGGGCCGGAACCGAGAGCTCAAAGTCGGAAGAAACTGGGCTTCCTTAGAGCCTCTTTGTCTTCTTTCTTTTTTTTTTTTTATTTTTTGGCCTTTAAGGCTTTGTAACATGTACTTCACCAATAAAATAAAAATAAAATTATCTATTATCTTGTCCATTCTGGTATTAAATGATTGTTTACCAAACTTCATTTATCTTCCATCTTGTTTGGTGTCGACGTAGTTTGTAATCCCTCATCGGTTCTTGCGTTGAGTCATCGTTCAGCGAACTTCTTTTGTCTTCCGTCTTATTCGTTGCCAACGTAGTTTGAAAGTTCTGATCATCGTCATGTCAATTTGCCCTTAGGGACTAGAGATTTTCGACAAGAGTTTTCTCTCTCATCGAGAAGAGGTCCCTTATGCCTTTGATGTAGTTCGTTTTTTACCTATCGTTGGTGTAGTTTGTCACTTTTTCTTTTCATCTCTCCTTTTCTTCTGTGTTTGAGTGAGGATCTTCCCTCTACTCTTGACGGGATCATGAGAGTGTGGAGAAGTCATTGAGGAATCTTTCCTCCTTGTCGATCAATCGAGTATTTGTTTACGTCGGGACGAGGTCCTCCCCTTACTTCCGACAGTCGGTTTCAGCTCGTGTCAGGATGAGGTTCTCCTCTGTTCCTGACAAGACTGTGGGGGCACATAAGGGCCGTTGTGAGGGCCTCTCCCCCCATCCGATCTTTAAAAAATCGGACCTTCGATTTTGCTCATGTTAGGACGAGGTTCTCCTCCTGTTCCTAACAAGGCTGTGGGGGCACATAAGGGCCGTCGTAAGGGCTTCTCCCCCCATCCGGTCTTTAAAAACTGGGCCTTCGGCTTTGCTTGTGTTAAGATGAGGTTCTTCTCCTGTTCCTAGCAAGGCTGTGGGGGCACACAAGGGCCGGACCTCTCCCTCCATCCGATCTTTAAGAAATCGGGCCTTCGGCTTTGCTCATGTTAGGACGAGGTTCTCCTCCTATTCCTAACAAGGCTGTGGGGGCACATAAGGGCCGTTGTAAGGGCCTCTCCCCCCATCCGATCTTTAAGAAATCGGGCCTTCGACTTGGCTCATGTTAGGATGAGGTTCTCCTCTTGTTCCTAACACACTTAATTTCGTTTGTATGGGGGAGTTATCTCCCGTCGTTATAAGCTCATACCAAAAGAAAAAATGCGCAAATATGAAGTGAATTTTCATTCAGGGCAAAGTTGTTGGTAATACATTCGTAGATTTTTCGAACCCTATAACTGTGGAAGGTTTGCTCCCCGTCGGGGTCCTCTCGAGACGGAGTTGATAATCCCAATTAGAGGCCGATCTTCTAGCTGCTCCTCCCTCCTTGGCGGTTTCGGCTGCGGCAGGGCCCTAGGCCGATCTTCCCTTCCTTCAGGTCGGCGTCGAATGAATCTGTCGAGCCAACCTCGTCTGATAAGCTCCTCGATCTCATCTCGGAGCTGAATACACTCCTCCGTATCGTGGCCGTGGTCACGATGATAGAGGCAGAATTTGTTCGGGTTGTACTTTTCGGGGTGCGAACGCATCCTCTCCGGCCTTGAGAGCTGCTCCCTAATCTCCATCAGCACTTGAGTTTTCGATGCGTTGAGAAGAGCATAGTTGTGGAATCTTCCGGGAGGAGAGCCTCGTCGAACTCGACGGTCTGGGCTTCTCTGTTTACGAGCTCGGGGAGGAGTCCGGATGCGCCTATGCCCGAGAGGAGTTCGAGAGCGTGGCCGAGCTTCACTCAGTCCTTTTTCAACTGCGGGCTTGCTCGAGTCTCCTGCCTGCCGCTCTCTCGCGGTCTCCTCGTCCTTCATCTTGAAGGCTTCTTCTGCTCGGGCATATCCTTCAGCCCAAGCCAGCAAACCGGCAAAATCCCTGGGGTACTTCTTTTCCAAAGAGAACAGAAGGTCGTTCTTCTGAAGGTCACCTTTCAGAGCATCCATCGTGACCGACTGGTCCAAGTTCCGGACCTCCAACGCAGCGACATTGAAATGGTTGACGTAAGCCCGGATGGATTCTCCCTCCCTTTGCTTGATGTTGATGAGGGACTCCGAACTCTCCAGGGATGCCGGCTGCTAACAAAATGAGCCGTGAACTGGTGGCTCATCTGATCGAAGGAAAAGATGGTACCCGACTTCAACATTGAGTACTAGTTCCTTGCTGCTCCCTTCAGGGTGGATGGAAAAGCTCGGCATAGAATAGCGTCTGGCGCGCCATGGAGCAGCATCATTATCCAGAAGGCCTCCAGATGGTCGATCGGGTCCGAGGTCCCATCATAGCTTTCGAATTGGGGGAGCTTGAAGTTTGGCGGGATCGGTTCCTGCATGATCGTTTGAGAAAAGGGAGGGTCAGTACAGATGTCCTCACCATAAGCAGGGGGAGCGTGGCGAAGTTCTTCAATCCATCGGTTCATCTCTTGGAGCCTTCGATCCTGGAAGTCCTCCCGACTGCGGGTCTTGAGGGTCTTCGGGTAGAATGGAGGTAGAGATCCTCCAGGAGTAGAATCATGATCAGACTGAGGCTCTCCACCCTCGAATTTATCTTTCCGAGAAGACGGGGCGACTGGCCCAAGTGGCCCACCCTACTGTCGGATTTTGAAATTCCGACGACGTTCTCCCCAACCGCACCGACGTCTGCAGCTGTTGTTGCTGTTGCATGGCCTGCATCGCTTCAGTGAGGCCTCTAACCTGCTGAACCAGTAGGTTGAATTGCTCCGCGCCGACCGCCGTTGCCGGAGGAGGAGGAGGAGCCTGAAAAACTGGAGGTGAGGCCAGAGCCTGAGATCTGGCCGCGGAGGCTGTGGATCACCTGGTGGATGCTTTGCGGGGAAGCATCGGGTGAAGATCTAGTAGAAGAAGTAGAAGAGGATGTCGAAGAAGATGACCGGAATCAGTCTCGTTGAGCACTCCTTTAAGAATAAGGGTACTGCAAAGACACAGCCCCTCCTTCTAGCGCCAATTCTGTTGGTGCAAAATTCCGTCGAGGTCGGAGAAGCTGGAGCTGCGATGACCGCGGCCGCCGTCGGGACCTGCAAAGAAAGTCTAAACCGGAGTTGGGGGTGCTCCGGCAAGACCCTCCGACGCTCAAGTCAGTACTCTGCTTCAACAGAAATAGAGTGCTCGAGTGAAAATTTTGGCAGAGTTTCGAGATAGAGTTACCAGCTTAGAGAAGAACGTACCTAGGGGTCCTTATTTATAGATGGAGGGTGTAACTGACCGACAGCGACGTCTGTAACCGTCTGGTAGTGGACCGCTCAGAGCCGCGTGGAGTTTGTTACGGAGAGTAGTGGCGTCAGGGGTCGTTCAGGGCCACATGGAGCTTGTTGCGGAGAGTAGAGTGGTGTCCGTTGTCGGGACTTGCCAGAGAGTGGTGGAGCTGCATGGAATCAATTGCAGAGAGTGGAGCAAGATGGCGGCTCTTGTCGTGGCTTGTCAGAGAGTAGTAGAACCGCATGGAATCCGTTGCAGCGAGTGGGGTAAGGTAGTGGCCCTTGTTGTGGCTTGTCAGAGAATTTGGATCCGTCGGCTGAAGCTCGGCTGGGATGTCTGATGGAGCAGAATGGCTCTTTACATCGTCGTTCTAGGAGAGGCTCGGATGTTCCGGGATCGCTGACCTTTCAGACGGGAGTCACCTACTGTAGGAGCTCGGATGGAGATTTTTTTTTGTTGACGAAGTCCGGAGAAATCCGATCGCTAGGGAAGTCCGTCTGAGATTTATCTAATGTGAAAGCTCATCCGAAGATCGTCCGTCGGAGAAATCCAATTTTATGAAAAATTAGGTCCCCAGGATAACAGCTGAGATAGGTCCACAGGACAAGAGAGAGATGGACCGCAGGGAAAGAAAGAGAGGGAACTTAGAGAGAGGAAGAGGGCATGAGGGAAGGGAAACATGGGACTAATGGACTATCAGGCTCTCTTTACTAACAGGAGGAAGAGACTTGAGTGGTGGTGACAGCCTTCCACAATGGGAAGTCTCTCGTCCAGCAATGGGGGAAACGACAATTGCCCGGTGATGCTCGAACAACTAATCAGCCCGGTGATTTGACTCAACTAGAAGACGGCTTCAACACTGACTATGGTCAGCGATCGGCCTAACACAAAAACTAGCACAAGGAAAGGCTCGTTGCGGTCATGGACCGGTGGCTAGAGTCGGGTTAAATCCACATTTTCTGACAAGACCTGAAATAGGGAACTAAAAATCAAAACAGAGCATTCCTTTTCCCAACCAAATCCGGTGACTATCTAGCCGGAATCCATAATCTAACGACTAGAGAAGATGGAAAGGAAGATTAATTAAAAGATTAATGGGTCATTATGTTGATTTGGCGATGTTAAGCTAGGGCCACAGTGACGGTCGCCGATGCCCTTCCGGAGGAAGAGCAAGAAGAAGACCGGCGACATCTGAGTTTTGAAGGCCTGAGATCAGTGCTGAACGGAGCATAGATCTGGGGTCGAGTTAAATAGGAGAGGAATCAAGCTTGGGAATCCTCAAGAATCGGACTGTTATGGGGAGTCCATGAAAAAGCGACTCCCGACCAAAGTTCACGTCTTCCCAACACGTACAGAGCATGTGCTCCTGCGTTCCGCCCGGTCCAGCAAATGTAGATCACGTGCTCAATTAAAAACCTAATTTTTATTTTTTTTCTTCTTTGGTTTTGGTTTTGGGCTGATCTATCCTTATTAGGCCAATCAAGTGGGCAAGCATATTTCAGTATCAGGCCACAAAGGACTGGGTATTACACTTCCAATGATACATACTGAATTATCAGCAGTCTAATCTCAACGTTTGCTTCAAGGGTGTGCACGCCTAAAATATATGACAGGATTTTCTACTCCCAAATTTCTTGGGTTGCATGTTTGTAGGATATTTCCTGCTTGCGCTGGGACATAACGCTCTTTTGGCAGCATATGTTGTTAGAAATGAATTTCTCCTGTTCCACGTACGATTGTATCACATTAACACCGACATCTTTTACCAATACTTGCCAATATAATTTTCTATTACGAATGAATTTTTCTTTTTCGGTTAAAGTGCTGGTATGTTGCCAAGGGCCATCTGAATTTTTTTGGATGGAATATGTATAAAGTGAGAGTGAAGCGAAGGGGAAAAAGGAGGAAACAAGGGGAGGGTTGTGCATAGTTAGAGAGTGATCAGACAGGAAGAATCAGAAAAGCTAAAATATCCGGTACAGTACAGTAAAATATTAAAATGATGAGAAGTTTTTCTACCAAAAAAGAAAAAAATGATGAAAAGTTCCTAATGCAGTCTCCAATCAAATGTGAAATGTTGTAGAAGACCCCATTGCTTGCGTCTTCCCAGAAAGACCAGAAAATGGACACGGTGAGAAGATACCCAACCACTTCTCAGTGAGGGTGCATTTTTCCATATTGTCCACAAGGAAGTGAACTTGGCAGCAAGCCTGAAATTTTGAGCTTCAGCAAAATAACCAGCGATGAAAGCTACGAGTGATTCAAAGACATGGACCATTAATTGATCAGCTAAGATGATGGATGAACAAACCAGTTTGACAAATTCATTGAAATGACGACATGGAAAGGAACTTTAAATATTTCCCTGTGTGTAAATAAACTTTAACCATTCCAACATTTACCAGCGCAATGGCATCAAAGCATTTTGATACTAGTAAATGTTTGACTGTATCAAGCTTATTCAATGTCATGTTGCTGGCGGAGAGTGGCAAGCAGGTTAAGAGAAGGTGCCCATATGGTTCGGTGTGCAACCAGCTTTGATACAACTAATACATAGATCAAGAAAGTATCAAACCAAACAGGGCAACCAAGTGCTTTCATCACACAAAATGCAGTATAACTCAGACCAATGATCAGACATTGACATTAACGTATCACTCGGTATTCATTTTCATTTATCACAGTGGATGCAAGAACGTAAAAGAACAAATACTCAAAACAGAGACAGAAGTTTGATTGTCGAGTTCTTCCCAATGCTTAGTACATCGAGAAGTAGAAAAGGAGATGAATATAGAAAACAATACATGAAGCACTAGCACTATTAAAGTATCCGTTGGAGAGCTCCACATGGCACAGAAGGCATTACTCAAAGAAGCAGTCACACTTCTCAGTAAAAAACCATGGTACTGTTACAGAGGTAAAAGCGGCTCTACACTGCACTGCCATACAGTGCTCTCTGGGTTGGATTCCTTTCAGTTATTCACATCCCCTGCATACCAGTTGGACAAAGAATTAAAATTAAACAACAAAAATTCCTGATGATCAACAGATCAAGTAAATCACATTAGAGGAGAGGCAACGGAAAAATACTATATCCCCCATTTCTTATCCTATCTTTCATTCCTGATATTAGTTAGACATCATAATGCTTTAGAAGTGTGAGGCATCATAACTTATATTTATGAAGTCAAGAGTCATTAACAATGAAGTCAGAGGGAGAAAATGAAGTGATACTTCAGTTAATCATCCAATACCAGGAGTCTTAACCACATGAGGGAAGTTTACATGTGTGATCAACTTCTGATTATATCAATGATTGGATGCAACTAATGTTGAGCATGAAGGCAATCTACTTATTATTCTGTGCTGGAAACTTGTTACTCCGCTAATTATTACCGCTAGTGATTATCAACAACTTCTCTCTGAAGTATCCAATGATTTAATTTTTCACATGAAAAGGAGTCCGTCTAAATCTATGAAGAGTAACATACGAGCCCAGGTGCATTAAAAATACAACTATCAATACAAATTCATAGCTGGCAAGATCTTCACAGACATTATGTCTAGAATATTTCTCACTTCAGCAGAAGCACTTGTGGAATGCTTACTCTCAGAAGCTGGAGATATGTTTCTCTTTTCAATAGGTAGGAAGCAATCACTTTCTTCAGATAGCTGCATCTCCAGGTTCTTAATCTCTGTGCTTAGTTCGTTGGCCTTGGATAAAAATTAAGAAACTTAGATGTTTATGATTTGTAAGAAGAAAAAAGAACTTAGACGTCTATGATTGGTAATTAACACACAAGAAATTGTTCTATCTTCTTACCTCCAGATCGGCACTTTGAAGCTTGATGCTTACGCTTGTGTCCTCTCTTTGCAGGGATTCAAGCTGCGCAGACAATCTTGCCATCTGGAGAAATAGCAACGTCTTATAAATAAAAAAATTTCATGGATGCACAATGAAAATGGAAAAAGACTGAGGAACGTGGGTCAGCAGGCTATAAGTGAAAATATAATTTATTCGAAAACAAACGAAGAGAAAACTATCTTATCTATAAAATATAGTGGAAAGACCTATTTCAAACCCAGCATACATATACAACTTCTCTTTACAAGTTACAAGCACGCTAGTGACAAAAATACAACATAGAAGTACTGCATGAGACCCAATCTATAATGTTAGTAAGTGGTGATCAAGAAAGCTAATGTGGACCCTAGATCGAAGTTATTGTCTTATATACTTATGGAAGAAGAATAAAGAATAACAGAGGATTACATGATGTTCGTGCAAACTGTAAAAGCTAAATGCCTTCAACAAGATCATATATAGGTACAATATCCAAGAAGCTACACTCAAACGACTCATGAACGAAGAGAGAAAAGATTGAAAGCTCCTAAAATGGAAGGGAGACGGAAATGATGAATCAAAATATAGGTGAAGTAGGGAATCCAACAAGATTGATCAACGGTCAGAAGTAACCCATACAAGATTGTAGAACATAACGCAAGAATTTATTCTCAGAATTAAATGGATCGGTGAAACACCTTTTGGCTAGTCAAAGGACATATGATTCTATCAAATGCTTTTCTCAAACATTCAAGATTGTAGAGTTGGGATACTGACAGCGGCATCAGGAATAAACGATTCTATCGAAGTTAGTTGAATCCGGAAAATTCAGAAAGCAGTACTATTTTAAGTTTTTGATCAAGAAGAATCGAAGCACGAAGATTCATCTCGTACCTCTTCCATTTGATGTCTTTCTACTGCCTCATAACGCTCACGGTGTTCCGTTAAAGTCTTCGCTACATCCTTTAGTGCGGCACTTTCCCTTTCCTTGTTCGCATTTTTCCAGAGGCACATCCTCAGCCGCGCGGCGTTCAAGCTCGTGCCATCCTGTTACTAGCAAAAAGAAAAAAAAATTAAAGAACCCTATCCGTATATATGTGGAGAGAGCGAGAGAGAGAGAGCAGAAGGGCAAGGATGAGGGAAAGGAGCAATAACCTCGAGTTCTTGCAAGCGCATGCCTGAGTTGTCCACGAACTCCATGAGGACACGGATTTCATTTTGGAGCCGGATCCGCTCATTCTCGCAATCGTAGAGATGCTGCTGCTGCTCGAGAGCAGAGATCTCATCTTGGACTTGGAGGCTTCTGCGGTCGTCCAGATTGATGAAGGGATGCAGCTCCGATGATGAGCTGCTGATGGATTCTTGGCTGCTCCTCGGGGACGGTGGAGGGAGCTCCATTGTTTGGGAACCAAGGAAACCCAAGAAAACCCCAAGAACAAGAACAGAGATGGATCTCGAAAATAAGAACAACCAAGAAGCTCTTTCGGGGTGGGTAAGGGAGACACAGAGAGAGGAATATGGAGGGAAGGGGGAGGAATGGCTCTATCTAATAAACGATGAAACGCCGAATAGCCGTTACAGGGAAAGATGGACGCCAGCGGTGATCTCTCCACTACACTCGCGTTGCACCGTTGGACCGGGACCAATTATTTGGGGATACCGGAGACGGTTCCAATGGCCCGGTATTTGTTTAAATAATAGTACTTTCGGAACCACTTATTTGCTGATATTGAAGTTAGTGTAGTATTTATCAGATTATCCTTTTTTTTTTTTTTTTTTTTATTTAATATAATCGTACCACCCAAATCCAGATTTCTTCAAACCAGATTATGATTTTCATCGATCTACTGTAATGAAGTTATAACGTGTTTGTTGCGGTCAATTCCACGTCGCCTGATCGCTGGAAACGAGCGCCTGCAAAAGAAAGTCCACACTGATCGGAGGTGGCTCCGGCGGAGACCCTCCGACGGTCAAGTCAGAGAGGAGACTAGGCAACAGTGAAAAGAAAACAAAGAGTTCAACGAGAGAGGGAAAGAGAGAGAGGGAGCAAGTCCAAGAGTTTCGAAGGGACCTCTGGCACTGTCGCCTTCCCCGATATATATAGTGGAGCGTGGTATGGCGCCGTTATTAATGGCGCGGACAATTGAAGAATTGTCAATTCACTATAGACTGTCAGAGTCGTCGTAAAGGTGTCAAATCACCGTGGGGCCGTCAAATCACTAGGGTTGATAATGCCATAGGCGGGAGAATGCCCTTAGGTGGCAGTGCCGCATGCTGTTGTCAGGACTGACAGTCTTTGACAGTAGTACGGCGATTGGAGGAGTCGACCGACCTTAGGTCGGTGGTCAGCTGAGGGGCGTCGGGTGGAAATTCGGACCCTCCGATGGTCAGTCGGGCACGTCGCGGGAGTCGGCCATCAGACCCCCTAGTGCAGTCGGTTAGGAGGGCGGAAAAGGTCTCCCCGACCGACATACCCTCGGTCGGTAGACAGCCGTCGATCGGTCGGTAACGGCACCCGACGATCGGTCGGTCGGTCGGTCGGTCGTGTATGCCCGACTATAAGTCGGCATGAACGGGGTCGGTCGGTATTCCCCAACAGTTGCCCCCCTCCACTCCTGAGTCGGACGGCGCGCTGGCCGATGTCTTCATTTGGGCAGTAGCGTCGGGCGAAAAGGAGTGGATCCTTTGTGTATCAAGTTCCGACGTACCGTGGGTTGATATGATGTCAGGCATCTCATGAATGTCGGGCGATTCACTGGCGTCAGATGTTCGGTCGGTGTCAGACATCTCGTTGGTATCGGACGTCCTGTCGGTGCAGGTGTCATGTCGGTGTCGGACGTCCTGTCGGGCCAGACGTCTTGTCCCATCGGGAAGGAAAACTGTCGTTCCCGCCGCCCCTTCGGGGATACGAAACGTCACGGCCTCTGTGCCACGTGGCATGTGGCTATTGGGACGGGTCCGTTGGACCGGATTGAGGTGACGTGGCTCGATCTGAGGATGGGTGCGTCGAACCGTCGGGCCGACGGACGGCCCGGATGACGTCACATGGCGCGATCTGGGAGTTCCTCGTTGGTCGCGCCTTCATCTCGACCGTCGGGGGGTACTATATATACATGGTCGCCCATACCCGAGTTTTTACCCTCCCTATACTTTGCTGTCGAGACTCTGCCCGCGTGATCCCTCATCCCAAGTACTCTTCTCCGCTTCCTTTCTTCTTAGGAGTTCCCTCTTCCTCTTCTGAGGGCCATCATCGTCTTCACCGTCTCCTCCTTCTTCATTTCCTGCCATTTGTTTCAGTCCATGGCCAGAACATCTCCACGAGGCGGTCGGTCGGGAGAGCCGACTGACGACCCTCGGTCGACCCCGGAGGTGGAGGTTTCTTCACTTTCGGGGCCGAACGTCGATCGGCTCCGGGAGCAATATTGCATCCCTGAGCGGTTTTGGCTGTTCGCCCCTGGTGCCAACAGTCGGATCAACAGCCCGCCTGAGGGCCAGGTGGCCTTCTACATGGAGGACCTCCGGGCCGGCCTTCGCTTCCCGATTCCGGAGTTCGTCCGAAACGTGCTTGACTATTACGGGCTATGCCCGATGCAACTTGCACCGAATTCAGTTCGGCTAATAGTCAGTTTTGCCCTTTTGTGTCGGTTTTTGCCAACTGATCCTCGGATCTCCCTCTTCCGAGCCTTCTTTGTCCTCCGACCCCACCCTAAAGTCCGAAGGTGGTGGTACTTTAATCCTCGGAAGGGGCTTTCCTTCATCACTGGTCTTCCATCGTCTATCCACGGATGGAAGAACCAGTTCTTTTTCGCGTCTTCTTCCACTCCTTGGGGGTTCCCTGTCCGTTGGGGGAATCCCCGAACCGAACCGAATGAGAACAGTCGGGTGGAAGCCGAAGATCGGGAGGACTTCCACCGGCTGAAGGACATCTCGATGCCGAAGCAGAGGAAGCTCATCACCGAGCAGGCCCTGTACGACGCCGGCCTCAGCCCAGTCCCTCGCCTAGGTCGGTTTTTCATTTTCCTTCCCCTTTTTCTTTTCGTCTTTTGTTTAGGGTGCTGACCGCCTGTCATTGTTTGCAGATATGCCGCCGAGATCAAGATGACGGCAGCCGACGTACGTCAGTATGCCGTCCGAAAAAGGCCGGCGCAAGGGGCCGGGCCGTCACGGCCTCCCAAGAGGCCCCACGTAGCTCCGCGAGCGAACCGACTGGGTCGGGGGGGAGCCCGTCATCGCACTGTCGGTGCCGACAGTGCTCGTCGAAGTCCCGTCCGAGGGACCGTCGGGCGAGGGCACCGCTTCGCCCGAAAGAAGGACGGCCGATGAGTCGATCGATGGCGCACCGGCTACTTAGCCGGCAGAGGAGGATCAGGTGGAGGCGCACGAGCCCGAGCGACCTGCGCCTGCTGCTGTCGCACCGTCGGTCGAGACTCGGTCGGGCTCAAGTTTGCCGTCCATCTCCGACGTCAGGGCTTGGGCGTCCGGCCGAGGGAAGGCCCCTATGGCGTCGGGCGATGAAGGACGATCGGCCGACGGTGGAGGATCGACCGACTTTCCACTCCCCGAAGGTGCATCAGGCCTGGCCAACCATGACTTGGCCAGGAGGCTGTGCCAGGTGCTCCTCCTTCCGCCGACATCGAGGTGATGAAGAACCAGCGTGTCTCCAACATGCTGTCTTCGTTCTACCCGATGATGATCTGGGTAAGTTCCTCTCTCCTTCATTTTCAACGTAGTTTCCATAAGCTCGGTCTCCTGACGGTCGGTTTTGTTTTGTGCAGCTAGTTTACAACATATCCAAGCTAGAGGCCGGATACCGGAAGTTCGGTGACATGCGCGCGGCTTGGAGAGACAAGGTCGCGGCCGTTGAAGCCGACAAGGTCGTCCTGGTCGACCAGCTGCAACAGTCGGTCGAACGGGAGGGCCGACTTGAGGGGGAGGTCTCTCGACTCACAGAGGAGGTCTCCCGACTCAAGGGTGCCTTGGCGACATCAGAGTCGGAGCTGCAATCGATCTGGGACGATGCGAAGAAGAAGTCCCGAACCATCCGTCGGCTTCGGCATGAGCGGGACATCTTCACCAAGGAGCTGGAGGCCGACCGCGAGCAGCTCCGAGTAAGCCTTGGAAATCTCGCTAAGGCCGAAGAAGGTCTATCCGTTGCCCAGGCCGATGCAGACATCGTGAGGGCAAAAGTGGAGTCGGCGAAGGAGGCCATGGGTCGGGCCGTGGAAGACTTCCGAGACTCGGAAGAGTTCCGGGAAGAACTTCTGGAGAGCGGCTTCCTTTCGTACCGGGTCGGGTACGAGGATGCTCGGGAAGCCATTCGAAGCCTGTACCCGGAGCTTGATCTCAGTAGCATTGTTCTGCCAGAGTCGGAGGCCCCAGCTACGGAGGAGACGGCCGACCCAGCATCGGAAGGCCTCACCACCAGGGCGGAAGCCGAAGAAGATGCAGAGCAAGCCACCAAAGATCAAGCGGCCCCGACTGCCGAAGCCCGAGCGGGTCCGCCGACCGTCCCCGACCGTCATCTAGTGGAAGAGGCCGACTCTGAGGACTAGTCAGTTTTTACTTTTCTTTTTGCTTCGGCTTATCATACTTGTAGTCGGGCTTCTGCCCAGTTTGTAAACTTGTCTTGATCCTTAATGAAATCAAAGTCAACATTTTGGACTTGAACTTTTTTCTTCCGCATGTCTTTTTTTTTTCATGTGTTGTGGAATGCTTTGAACACATAAGTCGCTAGCCCAATAGATCAGTTAGGACGTTCGGTAACGCTGCCATCACGAAGGCAGAGCAAGTCCCGACCTTGGATCGGCCTTCCGATGGTCGAGAGCTTAAGCCGGGCGTCCTTCGCCCGATTGTGAGTCGAGCATGTTCGCTGAGTCGAAAGCCGACCAACCGCCGGATAAGACTTGGCAGTCGGGTCTCTTTCAATGCATTCAGTCGATGTCGTCCGACGCGTTTAGTCGGGGAAGCGATGATAAGTCGGATCTCGATACCCTTATGTCGGGTACTTACGCTGCACTGCATGATAGACGGTGGTAAGCCGAATATCTTCCGGCCGGCCGTAGCTCGATCGATGAGTCATGAATGCGGCAGTGGTCGCGTCGTGTGATAGACGGTGGTAAGCCGAATATCTCTCGATCGGTCGTAGCTCGGTCGGTGAGTTGCGACGGCGGTCGCGCAGGCATTTTGCCTTTTTTTTTTTTTTTTGGTCGGGGCCCAGTCGGCAAGTTAGCCGATCGTTTGGCCTGAAATTTCGATCGTAGAAGGAGTGTTAACTCCCGTTGTCATGGACGGTTCGGCCCTTGTGAGCATCCGATACATTGTCGGCGATCGGGCCGTCGGTTCCATGCGGACATTAAGTCCAAGTCGGTACGTCGGGACTCATCCTTCTTGGCGAGCGCCGATCATCAGTCGAAGAGTTAAAACTCCAAAATTTGAAACTGGATTTGTATTCCGAATGAACAGGCACAAAGTTCATTGGTGATACAACTTCAGGTTGTCAGCATTCCAGGTCCGGAGAATGGGTTTCCCTTTCAGAGTTTCCAGTCGGTAAGCCCTCGGCCCATAGGTGTCTGCTACCATGTAGGGCCATTCCCAGTTTGAAGCTAGCTTTCCTTGGTCCAGAGGTTTCGAGACCTCTGCCTTTCTTAGAACTAGGTCCCCAGGCCTGAAGAGCTTTGGTCTGACCTTGGCGTTGTAATATCGGGCCACTTCTGTCGGTATGAAGCCATGCGAAGTTGAGCCTCGTCTCGGAGTTCGGGGAGGAGGTCTAGGTCAGCCCTCCGGCACTCAGAGTTGTTCGGTTCTCGATACTGCTCGACCCTGGTTGATGGCAGCCCGACCTCGAGCGGTATCATTGCCTCCGTCCCATAGGCCAAACTGAAAGGTGACTCTCCAGTCGGAACGCGGGGGGTCGTTCGGTAAGCCCACAGGACGGAGCTTAACTCATCGATCCAGAGGCCTTTGGTTTCATTCAATCGGGTTTTGAGCCCATGTAGTATAGTCCGATTGGTCACCTCGACCTCGCCATTGGACTGTGGGTGCCCGACTGAAGTTAGTCGGTGCGTGATGTGAAACCTCGCGCAGAAGTCCCTAAAGTCCTGGTTGTCGAACTGTCGCCCATTGTCGGTGATAATGGTATGCGGCAATCCGAACCTGAAGATGATGGACTTTTGGATGAAGTCCTCCATCTTCCGTTCGGTAATCTGCGCCAGGGGCTCGGCCTCCACTCACTTGGTGAAGTAGTCGATGGCGACAACTATGAACTTCCTTTGGCCCGATGCAGGAGGGAAGGGACCGAGAATGTGACTCCCCACTGAGCGAAGGGCCACGGGGCGATGATAGGAGCGATTTGGCTGGCTGGTCGGTATTGTACGTTGGCATATTTCTGGCATGGTTCGCACTTTCGGACCAACTCAGCTGCATCCTTCTCATGGTGGGCCAGTAGTAACCCTACCGCAGGACCTTGTAGGCTAAGGATTTGCCCCCCAAGTGACTCCTGCAGATTCCTTCGTGCACTTTTCTGAGTGCGTAATCTGCGTCGGTCGGTCCCAAGCACCTGAGCAAGGGAAGAGAGAATGACCTTTTGTAGAGTCGGCCATCCATGATCACATATTGGGAGGCCGACCATTGGAGCCGCCTGGCATCCGCGGATCTTCAGGGCTGATCCCGTCGGTCAGGAATCGAACAATCGGATCCATCCAGCTTGGTTTGGCTGTCAGTTGTAGCACCTCCTCGACCTTATCGATGCTCGGCTGCTCGAGATTCTCCACGAACGTCCGGCCAGAGAGTCGAAAGCCGAGGTCGCCAGCCTGGAGAGCGCATCGGCCCGGGCGTTCTCCGATCTGGGAATGTGGGAGATTTCAAAATACCCGAGGTGCGTCACGAGATCCTTCACTTTCGGAGATATTTTATCATGGCTGATCTCGTGCCTCGAATTCACCCCTGACCTGCCCCACGATCAGCTGAGAATCGGAGAATGCCCTGAGGCTGTCGATCCCAAGTTCCTTGCCATCCTCAAGCCGGCGAGAAGCGCTTCATACTCGGCTTGGTTATTGGAGGCTTTAAAGTCGAATCGTAGGGCGTACTCGGTGACCACCCCATCCGAGTTGGTGAGCAGAACCCAGCCCCGCTCCCTTGAGCGTTCGAAGCTCCGTCGATGTGCAGCACCCAGGTGGAGACCGGGTCAGGCTCGGAGACTGCGTCTCGTCCGGGTCCGCATCTTCCGACCCTTGGTCGGCCGTCGGGCATTCTGCGATGAAGTCGGCCAGGACCTGGGCCTTTAAGGCAGGTCGCGCCGGTACTGTATGTCGAACTCGCTGAGCTTCATCGCCCACTTTGCCAGTCGTCCCGATGTGTCGGGTCGGCGCAATATCGCCCTCAGGGGCTGGTTAGTGAGAACCACAATGGCATGCACCTGAAAGTATGGGCGGAGTCGCTGTGCGGAGACGGTCAAGGAGAAAATCATCTTTTTGTCTCTGAATATCGAGCCTCAGCACCGTGAGCACTTTGCTGGTATAGTAGATAGGTTGATGAGTTTGGTTCTCGCTTTCTCTGACGAGCACCGAACTGACCGCCTCGGGGGAAGTGGCCAAATAGAGATACAATGTCTCCCCGATCTCTGGCTTCACAAGCAACGGCGGAAGCCAGGTACCCCTTCAGCTCCTCGAAGGCCCGTTGGCACTCATCCGACCAAGAGAAGCCCTTCGCCTGCCTCAGGGTTTTGAAGAACGGGAGGCATCTTTCGGCCGACCGAGAGATGAATCTGCTGAGAGCAATGATTTTTTGTTCAGCTGCTGGACCTCCTTCTTGGTGTTCGATGGCGCATGTCGATGATTGCCTTGATTTTCTCGGGTTGGCCTCGATTCCCCGTTGCGAGATGAGAGGAACTTCCCCGAGGTTACCCCGAAGGCGCACTTAGTCGGGTTCAGCTTCATCCGGTGTCGTCGTAGAGTGCGGAAGGTTTCTTCGAGATCCCGGACATGATCCAGAATCTGTGCACTTTTTACCAGCATATCGTCGACATATACTTCCATGTTGCACCCGATCTGGTCTTTAAAGACCCTGTTGACAAGTCGTTGGTAGGTGGCGCCGGCATTCTTCAGCCCGAAGGGCATTACTCGTAGCAGTAGAGGCCCTTGGGGGTCACGAAGGCATGTGCTCCTCATCTTCGGCGCCATCCGGATCTGGTTGTACCCGACGAAGCGTCCATGAAGCTGAGCAGTCGAAATCCGGACGTCGCATCCACCAGCTGGTCGATCTTTGGAAGTGGAAAGCTGTCCTTCGGCAGGCCCGATTCAAGTCGTGTAGTCGATACAAATCCTCCACTTCCCGTTGGCTTTCTTGACCATGACAACATTGGCGAGCCAATCGGGATACGTAGTTTCTCTGATGAAGCCCGCCTCGAGTAGCTTGTCCACTTTTTCGTCGATGGCCTTCTGTCTTTCAGGAGCAAAAGACCTTTTCTTCTGTCTCACCGGCCTCACCGTCGGGTCGATGTTGAGTCGGTGCGTTATTGTCTCGGGGGGATGCCCGACATATCTGCTGCCGACCAAGCAAATATGTCGGCGTTGGCCTTCAGCAGCTCCACCAACCGTCATCGTTCTGGGTCGGGCAGTTGGGACCCGACCCATACCTTTCGGTCGGGGCTCTCCGCTATCGGGATTGACACGAGCTGTTCGGCCGGTGAGCCCCGTTCTTCCTCCTCCCGTTGGTCTAGTTTGTCGATCGTCAGGGAGCCCTTCAACTCGTCGCTTTGAGCGGAGATCTGGAAGCATCGCGAGCGAGCTGTTGGTCTCCGTGCATCTCCCCGACTCCATTTTTGGTCGGAAACCGAACCAAGAGATGGTACGTCGAGACAATTGCCTTGAGGGCGTTTAGTCCGGGTCTTCCAAGTATGGCGTTGTAGGCCGAAGGCACTTGGACGACCGCAAAAGTCAAATGGACCGTGCTTTGTCGTGGTTCGGTGCCGACCGTCACGGGCAGGGTAACTTCTCCTTCCGTTGCGACGGCGTCCCCGATGAAGCCTATCAAGGGCGTAGGGACCCTCTTGAGTCGGTCGGTTGATAGTCGCATCCGGGAGAAGGTCGAGTAAAACAAAACGTTCATTGAACTTCCATTATCTACAAAAATTCTTTTTACATCATAGTTCGCTATTGTTGCCGAGACAACAACAGCGTCGTCGTGGGGAGTTTGGATGCCCCGAACATCTTCTTCCGTAAAGGTAATTACATCGTCCGGGCGTAGCCTCTTCGTCGGCTCCCCTCCAGCAGACGTCCTCGGGCCAAGTCATTTGGAAATCATATTGATGACCCCGACCGTTGGCTGATTAGTCGTCGCTTCTTCAGTCGGCTGGGGTCGTCGATCGATGATTGGTTGAGTCGGCGGGTTCCTCCAGAATTTATCGAGATACCCTCGATGGATGAGAGCTTCGATCTCATCCTTAAGCTGGATGCATTGCTCGGTATTGTGGCCGTGGCCCGGTGGAATCGGCAGTACTTCCGTCGGTTGAGGCCTTTTGCCTTCAGAGGTGGAGGCCGCCGCAGGTACTCTTCCCCCTCGATCTCCATCAAAATCTGCGCACGGGGAGCAGAGAGAGGGGTGTAGGAGTCATACCTGGGGTGTCGGCTTGGGAGTCTGCCGTCGGGTGACTTCTGGTTTCATCGTGGGGGTGAGACCCGACCGTCGGTCGGCGGCCTGCTAGATTCGGCGGGGTCCCGACCCTTTCTTCGCTTCTCCTTCGGGCTCCTGAATTCGGTCGAGCGTCGGTCGGAGGCTCCTTCGTCCGCGCATGTACTTGTACGCGGCTCCAATAGTTCGGCATACGTCCGGGGGAGGGTCTTGTCAGGGAGTAAGTAAACCGGGATGCCCTCAGCCCCGTTTCATGGCCGAGATAGCCATGTCTTCGTTGAGGTCCCGGACCTCAAGCGTGGCCGCGTTGAATCGCGTCACGAAGTATCGGAGCATCTCATTTTCTCCCTGTTTGAGGGAGAAAAGGCTGTCCGACGTTCGGGCAGCTTTCGGCTGGTGCTGAAGTGAGCCACGAAAGAGTGCTCGAGCTGCCCGAAGGAGTGGATACTTTCCGATCGGAGATCGGAGTACCATGCCCTGGCGGCTTTGCGGAGCGTGGCGGGGAAGCCGATGCAAAGGAGAGCGTCGGTTGCCCCTTGAATCATCATGAGAGCTTTGTAGCTCTCCAGGTGATCAATTGGGTCGGTGGAGCCGTCGTAAGGCTCCACATGTGGCATCTTGAACCGACTGGGATCGGTTCATCGAGGATGAGTCGGGAGAGAGGTTGGGCGGTCTGGAAGCCAACGTCGTTTGAAGACTTCTGCCCGTCCACCTGCAGCTGTGCGAGCCGACGGTCGATTTTCTCGAACCTGCGTTCGTAGTCGTCTGTCCGTCGGTGCTGGGAGACCCCAGGAGTGGAGTCTCCGGAAGAGTCCGAGAGAGAGGCGGATGGCGTTCGTGGGTGTTTCTCCTTCCTTGCTCGTTCTAGCTGGGAGGGAGAATGCCGTCGGGATCGGGGGGCTCGTGCCGCGGCCGCCCCTCCTCCTCTCTGTAGGAGCGCTGTGGCAGGTGCTCCTGCGGAGGCGACGGAGATCGATGCGGGCGTCGGCGGCTGCTCCTGGAGGGCATCGGACGTGCCGCCGGCTGTCCGACCGGTGATGGCGGCAGGTGGACCGGCTGTTGCTGAAGCTTTTGACCGCATCCGTCAGCACGGTCATCTGCCGCACGATCGCTGCGATTTGCGCCTCCGTGGTCACCGCGGGTGTGGAGAGCTGGGTTCCGCCGGGAGGGTGGAGGAGAGGCCTCTTCCCGGGGAAGAGCGCCTCGCCGATCCAGTGACCTCGATCGCTGAGCTCTTGTCTTTGTCATCTTGAATTTCGTGGGGGTTATAGTCCCTGGTGCTGTCAACGAAGCACTAACTTGTCACTATGAGCTTGCTGCTCCGTCCCCCCTTCCTGGCGCGCCAATCTGTTGCGGCCAATCCCTCATCGCCTGGTCGCCGGGAACGAGCGCCTGCAAAAGAAAGTCCACACTGACCGGAGGTGGCTCCGGCGGGGACCCTCCGACGGTCAAGTCAGAGAGGAGACTAGGCAACAGTGAGAAGAAAACAAGGAGCTCAACGAGAGAGGGAAAGAGAGAGAGAGGGAGCAAGCCCAAGAGTTTCGAAGGGACCTCTAGCACTGTTGCCTTCCCCGATATATATAGTGGAGCGTGGTATGGCACCGTTATTAATGGCGCGGACAATTGAAGAATTGTCAATTCACTGTAGACTGTCAGAGTCACCGTAAAGGTGTCAAATCGCCTGGGGCCGTCAAATCACTAGGGTTGACAATGCCATAGGTGGGATAATGCCCCTAGGCGGCAGTGCGCATGCTGTTGTCAGGACTGACAGTCTCTGGCAGTAGTACGGTGATTGGAGGAGTCGACCGACCTTAGGTCGGTGGTCAGCTGAGGGGCGTCGGGTGGAGATTCGGACCCCTCCGACGGTCAGTCGGGCACGTCGCGGGAGTCGGGCATCGGACCCCTGGTGCAGTCGGTCAGGAGGGCGGAAAAGGTCTGCCGACCGACATACCCTCGGTCGGTAGACAGTCGTCGATCGATCGGTAACGGCACCCGCGATCGATCGGTCGGTCGGTCGGTCGTGTATGCCCGACTATAAGTCGGCATGAATGGGGTCGGTCGGTATTCCCAACAGTGTTTATCGTATGATAAAAATTTATCTATATAATAAAAAATGATGACAATGTAAAATTATCTCAGTTAGGATTTTAATTCATTCTGATCTAAACCTTTCTTATCTTTTGGTGCTTGAATACTGACGACCGTCTTAAAAGAGGTGATGTTTACTTTCGACGATGAGCATCCGTGATTAATCCTCTATTTCGATAATGGAGATAATATTTTCAGTTTGTATTAGATTGAATAAATAAATTATTATGATTTTAGATATTTTTTTTCTATAATTTTTAATCCTTACATCATGGATCCCTCAGTTAATTTAAAAATGATATAAAGATTACTTTAACATCAAACATTAGTGTGATTTTGCATAGAAAGTGATCCAAACTATTGATGAGAGGTGAGTGAATTGAAGTTGGAATGAAAAGAGATTAGAAGAGTTACAGTTGTATTAGTTCTGAACTCTATCAATCTAAAAATAAAATTTTCTCTCTCTACTTCAAAGAGGCAGAAAGGAGAGAGGATAGAGATCTTGAAGGAGAGGATTTTTTTTTTATCTTTCCATTGAGAGAATTCTAGATGAAAAAAAAAAAGGAAAAAATAGAGAGGATATCTAGAATATTTTTTAAATCAGTAAAAAAAGACTACATAAGTAGATGACGTATATAACGTGACAATCCAATTACGACAAACAAATAGAAATTAGAGCTAAGAACTAAATTGAAAGAATTTAAAAATTTGATCATCTGATTGTACTAAATAAAAATTTAAAATATAATTAAAAATTTTCAAAAAATTTATAATTTTTTACATAATTAAATCTTGTTTAAATAATAGTATCTTGGGAACCATTTATTTGCTGATATTGAAGTTATTGAACATGTCTCACCTTGTCAGGTTCTCCAAAATATAGTGGAAGGGGAGAAGAGAAGCGATTCAAGAAGGTCGAGACTTAGTGCCAAAGTGAAAAAAAAAATAAAAATGAAGGGAAGATATCAGAGGCTGCCAACAAAACTAGCTTGTTCATGTTATTTGGAGTAGTTAATCTTTTCCGTAAGGTCCCTTGTACAGATTAGCTTTAGTATATATGTTAGCTGTCGCCAGTAGCCCTTAAACCTTAAAATTCCTTCATTTTCAATTCTGCTTAACTGTATTTTAAAGAGGCGAACTCCCCGAGAAGATTTCCCAAAATCCAAAGAGGCTTGAAACCTTGACAAATAGATAATCTAAATGGAATTTTCTTTTGACAACCACTACATCACAAGGAATACCATCATAGGAGCGTTAAATTTTTTTGAAATTTATGGGGAGGTGAGAAAGCTCACCGTCAAAATATGCATATTAATTATATAAAAAATTAATTGTTTTATATAAAGCATAAGGAAAAAGAAAAGAAAGGGGCTGCAAGATCTAAGAAAGACATGGCGGTAGAGATTAATTGTTATAGTCCAAAATCAGCCCAACCAAGCCCAGCCCAGCCAGCAGATCAAAGCCCAAAAAAAAAAAAAAAAAAAAATAGGAGATCAAACCGGGAAGAAGACTCCCGGTAGGAGTCTTCTTCTCCGGCGAAATCCAGGCGAAATCGGACTCCTAAGACCCCTCGGAGTCCTAGGATTTCCTATAAGAAGACCCCCCTCTCTTTAGAATCGATCCATCGACTCTTTTCCCCTCTCCTTCCCTCCGATTTTCCCGAAATAAAAATGCGGTCACCATTTTGATTTCTCGCCGTGACTGCCGCCGACGAGGTCACCGGAGGTCAAAGTAAGCTTCCCTCCTTTTCTTCTCTTCCTTCCTTCTTTCCGTGCTCCTGTGCGCGGCTGCCGGCGACGAGAGTCACCGATTTCTGGTCGGAGAAAAAGACTCTGTTTTTGATCTATTTTCTTTGAAATTTCCGACGCCGGCGATCGGAATTGATCGCTGGCCACGCTCCTCCGTGACCGGGGGAGTGGCCCTCGTCGGCCGCCGGCCTCCGCCGCGTGGCCGTGGCCTGAACGGCCCGGCAAAAAGAGAGGACCACCGTCCCCTGTTCCGGCACGGGAAGAACCAAGAAAAGAAGAAAAGGAAGAAAAAGAAAAAAAGAAGAAAAAGAAAAGAGAAAGAAGGAAAAAAAGAGAAAAGAAAGCAAGAAAAAGAAGAAAAAGAAGAAAAAGAAAAAAGAAAAGAAAAGAAAAGAAGAGAAAAGAAAAAATAATAATATAAATAAATAAATAAATAATATATAAATATAATAAATAAATATAATATAATATATATATATAATAAATATATATATATATATAAAGTAGTAAGTAAATAAATAAATAAATAAATAAAAATTTAAAATTGATGAGAGAGAGAGTTTTTTCTCTCTTCTCTCTCTTCTCTCAGTCTGAACCCTGACTTTCTCTCTCTGGAATTGGACTTTCTCTCTCTATTTTCTCTCTAGAATTTTCTCTCTCTAGCTTGTTTCTCTCTCTTGATGGATTTCTCTCTCTCTAAAGTTATTCCTCTAAGGATTAGCATAGTGGAAGGCTTCATCTGATGATTCTGATCAAGTTTAGAGACGAGTCTGATTTTAAGCGAGATTTTGATTTTGGGATTTGTTTAGATTGAATTTTGAATTAAAATTAATATAAAATATAATTTTGGATAATAGGCATGGAAGAATCTCCTAGAAGTTAGTCGATCCGTTCATTCAGTGCTCCGTGAAAGGTAAGTAATGAATCATCTTCTCGAGATATTCCATATTTATTCTGAAAATAAATAATTATTCTCTGAAATTATGCATGATTTATGAAATTATGTTTTGAAAGGAAAATACTTTTGAAATGTTATGGTATATCGATTCATGCACATGTTTAGTGAAAGATTATGATATATATTGTGGTACTAAGTGTTTTGATATGGATCGGATTTATGCTCTCAGCCTAACTATGTTTCAGTGGCCCCGCCAATGGGGATTATACGTTGGTGCTTTGTGGACCCTGCCAGTGGGGTTGTGCGCTGGTATTGTGGACCCTGCCAGTGGGGTTGTGCGCTGGTATTTCTGGACCCTGCCAGTGGGGTT
>NC_025996.2:109343892-109425185 GCF_000442705.2 Elaeis guineensis
GCAGCTAGTTTACAACATATCCAAGCTAGAGGCCGGATACCGGAAGTTCGGTGACATGCGCGCGCTTGGAGAGACAAGTCGCGGCCGTTGAAGCCGACAAGGTCGTCCTGGTCGACCAGCTGCAACAGTCGTCGAACGGAGGGCCGACTTGAGGGGGAGGTCTCTCGACTCACAGAGGAGGTCTCCCGACTCAAGGGTGCCTTGGCGACATCAGAGTCGGAGCTGCAATCGATCTGGGACGATGCGAAGAAGAAGTCCCGAACCATCCGTCGGCTTCGGCATGAGCGGGACATCTTCACCAAGGAGCTGGAGGCCGACCGCGAGCAGCTCCGAGTAAGCCTTGGAAATCTCGCTAAGGCCGAAGAAGGTCTATCCGTTGCCCAGGCCGATGCAGACATCGTGAGGGCAAAAGTGGAGTCGGCGAAGGAGGCCATGGGTCGGGCCGTGGAAGACTTCCGAGACTCGGAAGAGTTCCGGGAAGAACTTCTGGAGAGCGGCTTCCTTTCGTACCGGGTCGGATACGAGGATGCTCGGGAAGCCATTCGAAGCCTGTACCCGGAGCTTGATCTCAGTAGCATTGTTCTGCCAGAGTCGGAGGCCCCAGCTACGGAGGAGACGGCCGACCCAGCATCGGAAGGCCTCACCACCAGGGCGGAAGCCGAAGAAGATGCAGAGCAAGCCACCAAAGATCAAGCGGCCCCGACTGCCGAAGCCCGAGCGGGTCCGCCGACCGTCCCCGACCGTCATCTAGTGGAAGAGGCCGACTCTGAGGACTAGTCAGTTTTTACTTTCTCTTTTTGCTTCGGCTTATCATACTTGTAGTGGGCTTCTGCCCAGTTTGTAAACTTGTCTTGATCCTTAATGAAATCAAAGTCAACATTTTGGACTTGAACTTTTTTCTTCCGCATGTCTTTTTTTTTTCATGTGTTGTGGAATGCGTTTGAACACATAAGTCGCTAGCCCAATAGATCAGTTAGGACGTTCGGTAACGCGTGCCATCACGAAGGCAGAGCAAGTCCCGACCTTGGATCGGCCTTCCGATGGTCGAGAGCTTAAGCCGGGCGTCCTTCGCCCGATTGTGAGTCGAGCATGTTCGCTGAGTCGAAAGCCGACCAACCGCCGGATAAGACTTGGCAGTCGGGTCTCTTTCAATGCATTCAGTCGGATGTCGTCCGACGCGTTTAGTCGGGGAAGCGATGATAAGTCGGATCTCGATACCCTTATGTCGGGTACTTACGCTGTACTGCATGATAGACGGTGGTAAGCCGAATATCTTTCGGCCGGCCGTAGCTCGATCGATGAGTCATGAATGCGGCAGTGGTCGCGTCGTGTGATAGACGGTGGTAAGCCGAATATCTCTCGATCGGTCGTAGCTCGGTCAGTGAGTTGCGACGGCGGTCGCGCAGGCATTTTGCCTTTTTTTTTTTTTTTTTGGTCGGGGCCCAGTCGGCAAGTTAGCCGATCGTTTGGCCTGAAATTTCGATCGTAGAAGGAGTGTTAACTCCCGTTGTCATGGACGGTTCGGCCCTTGTGAGCATCCGATACATTGTCGGCGATCGGGCCGTCGGTTCCATGCGGACATTAAGTCCAAGTCGGTACGTCGGGACTCATCCTTCTTGGCGAGCGTCGATCATCAGTCGAAGAGTTAAAACTCCAAAATTTGAAACTGGATTTGTATTCCGAATGAACAGGCACAAAGTTCATTGGTGATACAACTTCAGGTTGTCAGCATTCCAGGTCCGGAGAATGGGTTTCCCTTTCAGAGTTTCCAGTCGGTAAGCCCTCGGCCCATAGGTGTCTGCTACCATGTAGGGCCATTCCCAGTTTGAAGCTAGCTTTCCTTGGTCCAGAGGTTTCGAGACCTCTGCCTTTCTTAGAACTAGGTCCCCAGGCCTGAAGAGCTTTGGTCTGACCTTGGCGTTGTAATATCGGGCCACTTTCTGTCGGTATGAAGCCATGCGAAGTTGAGCCTCGTCTCGGAGTTCGGGAGGAGGTCTAGGTCAGCCCTCCGGCACTCGGAGTTGTTCGGTTCTCGATACTGCTCGACCCTGGTTGATGGCAGCCCGACCTCGAGCGGTATCATTGCCTCCGTCCCATAGGCCAAACTGAAAGGTGACTCTCCAGTCGGGATGCGGGGGGTCGTTCGGTAAGCCCACAGGACGGAGCTTAACTCATCGATCCAGAGGCCTTTGGTTTCATTCAATCGGGTTTTGAGCCCATGTAGTATAGTCTGATTGGTCACCTCGACCTCGCCATTGGACTGTGGGTGCCCGACTGAAGTTAGTCGGTGCGTGATGTGAAACCTCGCGCAGAAGTCCCTAAAGTCCTGGTTGTCGAACTGTCGCCCATTGTCGGTGATAATGGTATGCGGCAATCCGAACCTGAAGATGATGGACTTTTGGATGAAGTCCTCCATCTTCCGTTCGGTAATCTGCGCCAGGGGCTCGGCCTCCACTCACTTGGTGAAGTAGTCGATGGCGACAACTATGAACTTCCTTTGGCCCGATGCAGGAGGGAAGGGACCGAGAATGTCGACTCCCCACTGAGCGAAGGGCCACGGGGCGATGATAGGAGCGATTTGGCTGGCTGGTCGGTATTGTACGTTGGCATATTTCTGGCATGGTTCGCACTTTCGGACCAACTCAGCTGCATCCTTTCTCATGGTGGGCCAGTAGTAACCCTACCGCAGGACCTTGTAGGCTAAGGATTTGCCCCCCAAGTGACTCCTGCAGATTCCTTCGTGCACTTTTCTGAGTGCATAATCTGCGTCGGTCGGTCCCAAGCACCTGAGCAAGGGAAGAGAGAATGACCTTTTGTAGAGTCGGCCATCCATGATCACATATTGGGAGGCCGACCATTGGAGCCGCCTGGCATCCGCAGGATCTTCAGGGCTGATCCCGTCGGTCAGGAATCGAACAATCGGATCCATCCAGCTTGGTTTGGCTGTCAGTTGTAGCACCTCCTCGACCTTATCGATGCTCGGCTGCTCGAGATTCTCCACGAACGTCCGGCCGAGAGAGTCGAAAGCCGAGGTCGCCAGCCTGGAGAGCGCATCGGCCCGGGCGTTCTCCGACCTGGAGATGTGGGAGATTTCAAAATACCCAAGGTGCGTCACGAGATCCTTCACTTTTCGAAGATATTTTATCATGGCTAGATCTCGTGCCTCGAATTCACCCCTGACCTGCCCCACGATCAGCTGAGAATCGGAGAATGCCCTGAGGCTGTCGATCCCAAGTTTCCTTGCCATCCTCAAGCCGGCGAGAAGCGCTTCATACTCGGCTTGGTTATTGGAGGCTTTAAAGTCGAATCGTAGGGCGTACTCGGTGACCACCCCATCCGAGTTGTTGAGCAGGAACCCAGCCCCGCTCCCTTGAGCGTTCGAAGCTCCGTCGATGTGCAGCACCCAGGTGGAGACCGGGTCAGGCTCGGAGACTGCGTCTCGTCCGAGGTCCGCATCTTCCGACCCTTGGTCGGCCGTCGGGCATTCTGCGATGAAGTCGGTCAGGACCTGGGCCTTTAAGGCAGGTCGCAGCCGGTACTGTATGTCGAACTCGCTGAGCTTCATCGCCCACTTTGCCAGTCGTCCCGATGTGTCGGGTCGGTGCAATATCGCCCTCAGGGGCTGGTTAGTGAGAACCACAATGGCATGCACCTGAAAGTATGGACGGAGTCGCTGTGCGGAGACTGTCAAGGAGAAAATCATCTTTTTTGTCTCTGAATATCGAGCCTCAGCACCGTAGAGCACTTTGCTGGTATAGTAGATAGGTTGATGAGTTTGGTTCTTGCTTTCTCTAACGAGCACCGAACAGATCGCCTCGGGGGAAGTGGCCAAATAGAGATACAATGTCTCCCCGATCTCTGGCTTCACAAGCAATAGCGGGGAAGCCAGGTACCCCTTCAGCTCCTCGAAGGCCCGTTGGCACTCATCCGACCAAGAGAAGCCCTTCGCCTGCCTCAGGGTTTTGAAGAACGGGAGGCATCTTTCGGCCGACCGAGAGATGAATCTGCTGAGAGCAATGATTTTTTTGTTCAGCTGCTGGACCTCCTTCTTGGTGTTCAGATGGCACATGTCGATGATTGCCTTGATTTTCTCGAGGTTGGCCTCGATTCCCCGTTGCGAGATGAGGAACTTCCCCGAGATTACCCCGAAGGCGCACTTAGTCGGGTTCAGCTTCATCCGGTGTCATCGTAGAGTGCGGAAGGTTTCTTCGAGATCCTGGACATGATCCAGAATCTGTGCACTTTTTACCAGTATATCGTCGACATATACTTCCATGTTGCGCCCGATCTGGTCTTTAAAGACCCTGTTGACAAGTCGTTGGTAGGTGGCGCCGGCATTCTTCAGCCCGAAGGGCATTACTCGATAGCAGTAGAGGCCCTTGGGGGTCACGAAGGCATGTGCTCCTCATCTTCGGTGCCATCCAAATCTGATTGTACCCAACGAAGACGTCCATGAAGCTGAGCAGTCGAAATCCAAACGTCGCATCCACCAGCTGGTCGATCTTTGGAAGTAGAAAGCTGTCCTTCGAGTAGGCCCGATTCAAGTCAGTGTAGTCGATACAAATTCTCCACTTCCCGTTGGCTTTCTTGACCATGACAACATTGACGAGCCAATCGGGATACGTAGTTTCTCTGATGAAGCCCACCTCGAGTAGCTTGTCTACTTTTTCGTCAATGGCCTTCTGTCTTTCAGGAGCAAAAGACCTTTTCTTCTGTCTCACCGGCCTCACCATCGGGTCGATGTTGAGTCGGTGCGTTATTGTCTCTGGGGGGATGCCCAACATATCTGCTGCTGACCAAGCAAATACGTCGGCGTTGGCCTTCAGCAGCTCCACCAACCGTCATCGTTCTGGGTTGGGCAGTTGGGACCCGACCCATACCTTTCGGTCGGGGCTCTCCGCTATCGGGATTGACACGAGCTGTTCGGCCGGTGAGCCCCGTTCTTCCTCCTCCCATTGGTCTAGTTTGTCGATCATCAGGGAACCCTTCAACTCGTCGCTTTGAGCGGAGATCTGGAAGCATCAGCGAGCGAGCTGTTGGTCTCCGCGCATCTCCCCGACTCCATTTTTGGTCGGGAACCGAATCAAGAGATGGTACGTCGAGACAATTGCCTTGAGGGTGTTTAGTCCGGGTCTTCCAAGTATGGCATTGTAGGCCGAAGGCACTTGGACGACCGCAAAAGTCAAATGGACCGTGCTTTGTCATGGTTCGGTGCCGACCATCACGGGCAGGGTAACTTCTCCTTCTGTTGCGACGGCGTCCCCGATGAAGCCTATCAAAGGCGTAGGGATCCTCTTGAGTCGGTCAGTTGATAGTCGCATTCGGAAGAAGGTCGAGTAAAACAAAACGTTCGTTGAACTTCCATTATCTACAAAAATTCTTTTTACATCATAGTTCACTATTGTTGCCGAGACAACAACAGCGTCATCGTGGAGAGTTTGGATGCCCCGAACATCTTCTTCCGTAAAGGTAATTACATCGTCCAGGCGTAGCCTCTTCGTCGGCTCCCCTCCAGCAGACGTCCTCGGGCCAATCATTTGGAAATCATATTGATGACCCCGACCGTTGGCTGATTAGTCGTCGCTTCTTCAGTCGGCTGGGGTCGTCAATCGACGATTGGTTGAGTCGGCGGGTTCCTCCAGAATTTATCGAGATACCCTCGGTGGATGAGAGCTTCGATCTCATCCTTAAGCTGGATGCATTGCTCGGTATTGTGGCCGTGGCCCGGTGGAATCGGCAGTACTTCCGTCGGTTGAGGCCTTTTGCCTTCAGAGGTGGAGGCCATCGCAGATACTCTTCCCCCTCGATCTCCATCAAAATCTGCGCATGGGGAGCGGAGAGAGGGGTGTAGGAGTCATACCTGGGGTGTATCGGCTTAGGAGTCTGCCATCGGGATGACTTCTGGTTTCATCGTGGGGGGAGACCCGACCGTCGGTCGGCGGCCTGCTAGATTCGGTGGGGTCCCGACCCTTTCTTCGCTTCTCCTTCGGGCCCCTGAATTCGGTCGAGCGTCGATCGGAGGCTCCTTCGTCCGCATGCATGTACTTGTATGCGTGCTCTAATAGTTCGGCATACGTCCGGGGGAGGGTCTTGTACAGGGAGCAAGTAAACCGGGATACCCTCAGCCCCGTTTCATGGCCGAGATAGCCATGTCTTCGTTGAGGTCTCGGACCTCAAGCGTGGCCGCGTTGAATCGCGTCACGAAGTATCGGAGCATCTCATTTTCTCCCTGTTTGAGGAGAAAAGGCTGTCCGATGTTTGTGGCAGCTTTCGACTGGTGCTGAAGTGAGCCATGAAAGAGTGCTCGAGCTGTCCGAAGGAGTGGATACTTCCCGATCGGAGATCGAGTACCATGCCCTGGCGGCTTTGCGGAGCGTGGCGGAGAAGCCGATGCAAAGGAGAGTATCAGTTGCCCCTTGAATCATCATGAGAGCTTTGTAGCTCTCCAGGTGATCAATTGGATCGGTGGAGCCGTCGTAAGGCTCCACATATGGCATATTGAACCGACTAGGGATCGGTTCATCAAGGATGAGTCGGGAGAGAGGTTGGGTGGTCTGGAAGCCAACGTCGTTTGAAGACTTCTGCCCATCCACCTGCAGCTGTGCGAGCCGACGGTCGATTTCCTCGAACCTGCGTTCGTAGTCGTCTATCCGTCGGTGCTGGGAGACCCCAGGAGTGGAGTCTCCGGAAGAGTCCGAGAGAGAGGCGGATGGCGTTCGTGGGTGTTTCTCCTTCCTTGCTCGTTCTAGCTGGGAGGGAGAATGCCGTCGGGATCGGGGGGCATGTGCCGCGGCCGCCCCTCCTCCTCTCTGTAGGAGCGCTGTGGCAGGTGCTCCTGTGGAGGCGACGGAGATCGATACGGGCGTCGGTGGCTGCTCCTGGAGGGCATCGGACGTGCCGCCGGCTGTCCGACCGGTGATGGTGGCAGGTGGACCGGCTGTTGTTGAAGGCTTTTGACCGCGTCCGTCAGCACGGTCATCTGCCGCACGATTGCTGTGATTTGCGCCTCCGTGGTCACCGCAGGGTGTGGAGAGCTGGGTTTCGCCGTGGAGGGTGGAGGAGAGGCCTCTTCCCGGCAGGAAGAGCGCCTCGCTGATCCAGTGACCCTCGATCGCTGAGCTCTTGTCTTTGTCATCTCGAATTTCATGGGGGTTATAGCCCCTGGTGCTGTCAACGAAGCACTAACTTGTCACTATGAGCGTTGCTGCTCCGTCCCCCCTTCCTGGCGCGCCAATCTGTTGCGGCCAATCCCCTCATCGCCTGGTCGCCGGGAAAGAGCGCCTGCAAAAGAAAGTCCACACTGATCGGAGGTGGCTCCGGCGGGGACCCTCCGACGGTCAAGTCAGAGAGGAGACTAGGCAACAGTGAAAAGAAAACAAGGAGCTCAACGAGAGAGGAAAAGAGAGAGAGAGGGAGCAAGCCCAAGAGTTTCGAAGGGACCTCTGGCACTGTCGCCTTCCCCGATATATATAGTGGAGCGTGGTATGGCACCGTTATTAATGACGCGGACAATTGAAGAATTGTCAATTACTGTAGACTGTCAGAGTCACCGTAAATGTGTCAAATCGCCATGGGGCCGTCAAATCACTAGGGTTGACAATGCCATAGGCGGGAGAATGCCCCTAGGCGGCAGTGCCGCATGCTGTTGTCAGGACTGACAGTCTCTGGCAGTAGTACGGCGATTGGAGGAGTCGACCGACCTTAGATCGGTGGTTAGTTAAGGGGCGTCGGGTGGAGATTCGGACCCCTCCGACGGTCAGTCGGGCACGTCGCGGGAGTCGGGCATCGGACCCCCTGGTGCAGTCGGTCAGGAGGGCGGAAAAGATCTGTCCGACCGACATACCCTCGGTCGGTAGACAGCCGTCGATCAATCGATAACGGCACCCGACGATCGATCGGTCAGTCGGTCGGTCGTGTATGCCCGACTATAAGTCGGCATGAATGGGGTCGGTCGGTATTCCCCAACAGTGTTTATCGTATGATAAAAATTTATCTATATAATAAAAAATGATGACAATGTAAAATTATCTCAGTTAGGATTTTAATTCATTCTGATCTAAACCTTTCTTATCTTTTTGGTGCTTGAATACTGACGACCGTCTTAAAAGAGGTGATGTTTACTTTCGACGATGAGCATCCGTGATTAATCCTCTATTTCGATAATGGAGATAATATTTTCAGTTTGTATTAGATTGAATAAATAAATTATTATGATTTTAGATATTTTTTTTCTATAATTTTTAATCCTTACATCATGGATCCCTCAGTTAATTTAAAAATGATATAAAGATTACTTTAACATCAAACATTAGTGTGATTTTGCATAGAAAGTGATCCAAACTATTGATGAGAGGTGAGTGAATTGAAGTTGGAATGAAAAGAGATTAGAAGAGTTACAGTTGTATTAGTTCTGAACTCTATCAATCTAAAAATAAAATTTTCTCTCTCTACTTCAAAGAGGCAGAAAGGAGAGAGGATAGAGATCTTGAAGGAGAGGATTTTTTTTTTATCTTTCCATTGAGAGAATTCTAGATGAAAAAAAAAAAGGAAAAAATAGAGAGGATATCTAGAATATTTTTTAAATCAGTAAAAAAAGACTACATAAGTAGATGACGTATATAACGTGACAATCCAATTACGACAAATAAATAGAAATTAGAGCTAAGAACTAAATTGAAAGAATTTAAAAATTTGATCATCTGATTGTACTAAATAAAAATTTAAAATATAATTAAAAATTTTCAAAAAATTTATAATTTTTTACATAATTAAATCTTGTTTAAATAATAGTATCTTGGGAACCATTTATTTGCTGATATTGAAGTTATTGAACATGTCTCACCTTGTCAGGTATCTCCAAAATATAGTGGAAGGGGAGAAGAGAAGCGATTCAAGAAGGTCGAGACTTAGTGCCAAAGTGAAAAAAAAAATAAAAATGAAGGGAGATATCAGAGGCTGCCAACAAAACTAGCTTGTTCATGTTATTTGGAGTAGTTAATCTTTTCCGTAAGGTCCCTTGTACAGATTAGCTTTAGTATATATGTTAGCTGTCGCCAGTAGCCCTTAAACCTTAAAATTCCTTCATTTTCAATTCTTGCTTAACTGTATTTTAAAGAGGCGAACTCCCCGAGAAGATTTCCCAAAATCCAAAGAGGCTTGAAACCTTGACAAATAGATAATCTAAATGGAATTTTCTTTTGACAACCACTACATCACAAGGAATACCATCATAGGAGCGTTAAATTTTTTTGAAATTTATGGGGAGGTGAGAAAGCTCACCGTCAAAATATGCATATTAATTATATAAAAAATTAATTGTTTTATATAAAGCATAAGGAAAAAGAAAAGAAAGGGGCTGCAAGATCTAAGAAAGACATGGCGGTAGAGATTAATTGTTATAGTCCAAAATCAGCCCAACCAAGTCCAGCCCAGCCAGCAGATCAAAGCCCAAAAAAAAAAAAAAAAAAAAATAGGAGATCAAACCGGGAAGAAGACTCCCGGTAGGAGTCTTCTTCTCCGGCGAAATCCAGGCGAAATCGGACTCCTAAGACCCCTCGGAGTCCTAGGATTTCCTATAAGAAGACCCCCCTCTCTTTAGAATCGATCCATCGACTCTTTTCCCCTCTCCTTCCCTCCGATTTTCCCGAAATAAAAATGCGGTCACCATTTTGATTTCTCGCCGTGACTGCCGCCGACGAGGTCACCGGAGGTCAAAGTAAGCTTCCCTCCTTTTCTTCTCTTCCTTCCCTTCTTTCCGTGCTCCTGTGCGCGGCTGCCGGCGACGAGAGTCACCGATTTCTGGTCGGGGAAAAAGACTCTGTTTTTGATCTATTTTCTTTGAAATTTCCGACGCCGGCGATCGGAATTGATCGCTGGCCACGCTCCTCCGTGACCGGGGGAGTGGCCCTCGTCGGCCGCCGGCCTCCGCCGCGGTGGCCGTGGCCTGAACGGCCCGGCAAAAAGAGAGGACCACCGTCCCCTGTTCCGGCACGGGAAGAACCAAGAAAAGAAGAAAAGGAAGAAAAAGAAAAAAAGAAGAAAAAGAAAAGAGAAAGAAGGAAAAAAAGAGAAAAAGAAAAGGAAAGAAAAAGAAGAAAAAGAAGAAAAAGAAAAAAGAAAAGAAAAGAAAAGAAGAGAAAAGAAAAAATAATAATAATAAATAAATAAATGAATAAATAAATAAATAAATAAATAAATATATATATATATATAAGTAAGTAAGTAAATAAATAAATAAATAAATAAAAATTTAAAATTGATGAGAGAGAGAGTTTTTCTCTCTTCTCTCTCTTCTCTCAGTCTGAACCCTGACTTTCTCTCTCTGGAATTGGACTTTCTCTCTCTAGAATTTTCTCTCTCTAGCTTGTTTCTCTCTCTTGATGGATTTTTCTCTCTCTAAAGTTATTCCTCTAAGGATTAGCATAGTGGAAGGCTTCATCTGATGATTCTGATCAAGTTTAGAGACGAGTCTGATTTTAAGCGAGATTTTGATTTTGGGATTTGTTTAGATTGAATTTTGAATTAAAATTAATATAAAATATAATTTTGGATAATAGGCATGGAAGAATCTCCTAGAAGTTAGTCGATCCGTTCATTCAGTGCTCCGTGAAAGGTAAGTAATGAATCATCTTCTCGAGATATTCCATATTTATTCTGAAAATAAATAATTATTCTCTGAAATTATGCATGATTTATGAAATTATGTTTTGAAAGGAAAATACTTTTGAAATGTTATGGTATATCGATTCATGCACATGTTTAGTGAAAGATTATGATATATATTGTGGTACTAAGTGTTTTGATATGGATCGGATTTATGCTCTCAGCCTACCTATGTTTCAGTGGGCCCCGCCAATGGGGATTATACGTTGGTGCTTTGTGGACCCTGCCAGTGGGGGTTGTGCGCTGGTATTTGTGGACCCTGCCAGTGGGGGTTGTGCGCTGGTATTCTGTGGACCCCGCCAATGGGGGTTAAACGTTGGTCATAGTCAAGGCTGTTGAGTTATGAGTATTTTTGAATCGAATCGGATTTATGAATATATTATATGTGAATATTTGAAATTATTGGATTTGAAATTAAATCAGCATGAAATATATTTTTATGTTTATTGCAGTATTATTCTTGAAAATTATATAATATCTGAAATATCTGGTAGAGATACTTGTTACTTACTGGGCTGTCTAGCTCATTACCTTTCTTTCTATTTTTCAGATTCAGATAATTAATTTCGAGCATGGAAAGAAATTTTGGGACAGAGCTTTTAGAGGCGAGATTTAGCGTTGTCAACTTCATTGAATTTAGATCTATTTTTAGCAAGAATTTATTGGATGTAAGACATTTGATTTAATTACTTGAATTACAGTTGAATAATAATTACTTGAATTTATTCCGCTGCGATGCATTGATATCGTGATGAGATGCCTTGCATGCTTATGGAGAGAGTTCTTCATGAGTATGCGGCGGTTGCCGTGACCCTCGATTCACAATCTCGGATCGGGGGCGTGACAATTAATATGGTATCAGAGCATAAGTGGATAAATTATGACACATAGAATTTGACATAGTATGAGTGTAGGTGGGTAAACATTAGGAATATTGGGATGTTAAAGTATGAGCAACATAATAAACCCACCTTAACAAATAGATAAATGAATCTAATAAGGTTTTACTACCACAAGGTTACCATGCCTCCCCGTAGAATGACAAAAACTACTCAAGGAATTGCAAGAGGGATATCACAACCACAACATGGTAGCACTCCCCATCTGACCAGTGGCACCCCTCAGGAGGAGGGAGTCGTAGATCCTAATGGGAGTACTTCGAGAGCACGTCAAGAACCAGATATGGCTCAGTTAATGCAGACCCTAATCAGGATGGTACAAACGCAACAACAAATGCAGCAGCAAATGTTTGAACAACAACAGATACAACGAGATACACAACAACATCAGCATCAACCACCACAATATGGAGAGCAACCAGTACAACGGAATAATATTTCAGAATTTAAAAAGCTTGCTCCTCCAGCTTTCAAGGGGACTACTGAACCTTTGGAGGCTGACAACTGGATAATGGAGATGGAGAAGGCTTTCGCTGTCCAAGAGTGTCTTGATGAAGAAAAGATTCGATATGCAGCTTATTTACTACAAGGAGAAGCATACAACTGGTGTCAGCGACTACAGCGCAAGCATGAACAAGACGGCGAAATACTTACCTGGGAAAGATTTCGGATTGCATTCTATGATCAGTATTTTTCTCGGAGTATAAGGATCCAGAAAGAGCAAGAGTTTATTTATTTGAAGCAAAAGGATATGAGTGTGACTGAATATGAAGCAAAATTTACAGAGTTAGCAAAATTTGCTCCGAGATTAGTGGATGGTGAGCAAGAACGTATTCACAAGTTTGAGATGGGACTAAGAACTGAGATTCGAAAATAAGTGGTTCCATATGAATTGACAACTTATGCAGATGTGGTAAACAAAGCACTGATAATTGAAAGGGAAGTTAATGAAGAATGCATGGAAAGGGAAAGAAGGCAAAGAAAGAGAGCAAAATCAAATGATACACAAGGACAGAATAATAAAAACATCAAAAGATCAGCTAAGGGAAGAGTAGACAATAAGACTCAACAGATTGATGGTGAGCCATGCTCCAGATGTGGCAAAAATCATGCAGACAAGGATTGCTATTGGAATACCGGTGCTTGTTTCAAATGTGGTCAGATGGATCATAAAATTGCTAGCTGCCCGCTAAATACTGAAAATCAAGCTGGCAAAAGAACTCATGAAGGATAATATAAGGGTGGCGGACATATTTCAAAAACCCAGGGAAGAGTTTATGCGCTTACTCAACAGAATCCACAGGCTTCCAATACAATGATGACAGGTATGAAAAATTTCGAGGACGAAATTTTTTTTAGGGGTGAAGAATGTTATAGCCCAAAATCAGCCCAACCAAGCCCAGCCCAGCCAGCAGATCAAAGCCCAAAAAAAAAAAAAAAAAAAAATAGGGATCAAACCGGGAAGAAGACTCCCGGTAGGAGTCTTCTTCTCCGGCGAAACCCAGGCAAAATCGGACTCCTAAGACCCCTCGGAGTCCTAGGATTTCCTATAAGAAGACCCCCTCTCTTTAGAATCGATCCATCGACTCTTTTCCCCTCTCCTTCCCTCCGATTTTCCCGAAATAAAAATGCGGTCACCATTTTGATTTCTCGCCGTGACTGCCGCCGACGAGGTCACCGGAGGTCAAGGTAAGCTTCCCTCCTTTTCTTCTCTTCCTTCCCTTCTTTCCGTGCTCCTGTGCGCGGCTGCCGGCGATGAGAGTCGCCGATTTCTGGTCGGGGAAAAAGACTCTGTTTTTGATCTATTTTCTTTGAAATTTCCGACGCCGGCGATCAGAATTGATCGCCGGCCACGCTCCTCCGTGACCGGGGGAGTGGCCCCCGTCGGCCGCCGACCTCCACCGCGGTGGCCGTGGCCTGAACGGCCCGGCAAAAAGAGAGGACCACCGTCCCCTGTTCCGGCACGGGAAGAACCAAGAAAAGAAGAAAAGGAAGAAAAAGAAAAAAAGAAGAAAAAGAAAAGAGAAAGAAGGAAAAAAAGAGAAAAAGAAAAGGAAAGAAAAAGAAGAAAAAGAAGAAAAAGAAAAAGAAAAGAAAAGAAAAGAAGAGAAAAGAAAAAATAATAATAATAAATAAATAAATAAATAATATATATATATATATAAAAGTAAGTAAGTAAATAAATAAATAAATAAATAAAAATTTGAAATTGATGAGAGAGAGAGTTTTTCTCTCTTCTCTCTCTTCTCTCAGTCTGAACCCTAACTTTCTCTCTCTAGAATTGGACTTTCTCTCTCTACTTTCTCTCTCTAGAATTTTCTCTCTCTAGCTTGTTTCTCTCTCTTGATGGATTTCTCTCTCTCTAAAGTTATTCCTCTAAGGATTAGCGTAGTGGAAGGCTTCATCTGATGATTCTGATCAAGTTTAGAGACGAGTCTGATTTTAAGCGAGATTTTGATTTTGGGATTTGTTTAGATTGAATTTTGAATTAAAATTAATATAAAAATATAATTTTGGATAATAGGCATGGAAGAATCTCTAGAAGTTAGTCGATCCGTTCATTCAGTGCTCCGTGAAAGGTAAGTAATGAATCATCTTCTCGAGATATTCCATATTTATTCTGAAAATAAATAATTATTCTCTGAAATTATGCATGATTTATGAAATTATGTTTTGAAAGGAAAATACTTTTGAAATGTTATGGTATATCGATTCATGCACATGTTTAGTGAAAGATTATGATATATATTGTGGTACTAAGTGTTTTGATATGGATCGGATTTATGCTCTCAGCCTAACTATGTTTCAGTGGGCCCCGCCAATGGGGATTATACGTTGGTGCTTTGTGGACCCTGCCAGTGGGGGTTGTGCGCTGGTATTTGTGGACCCTGCCAGTGGGGGTTGTGCGCTGGTATTTCTGGACCCTGCCAGTGGGGGTTGTGCGCTGGTATTCTGTGGACCCCGCCAATGGGGGTTAAACGTTGGTCATAGTCAAGGCTGTTGAGTTATGAGTGTTTTTGAATCGAATCGGATTTATGAATATATTATATGTGAATATTTGAAATTATTGGATTTGAAATTAAATCAGCATGAAATATATTTTTATGTTTATTGCAGTATTATTCTTGAAAATTATATAATATCTGAAATATCTGGTAGAGATACTTGTTACTTACTGGGCTGTCTAGCTCATTACCTTTCTTTCTATTTTTCAGATTCAGATAATTAATTTCGAGCGTGGAAAGAAATTTTGGGACAAAGCTTTTAGAGGCGAGATTTAGCGTTGTCAACTTCATTGAATTTAGATTTATTTTTAGCAAGAATTTATTGGATGTAAGACATTTGATTTAATTACTTGAATTACAGTTGAATAATAATTACTTGAATTTATTCCGCTGCGATGCATTGATATCGTGATGAGATGCCTTGCATGCTTATGGAGAGAGTTCTTCATGAGTATGCGGCGGTTGCCGCGACCCTCGATTCACAATCTCGGGTCGGGGGCGTGACATTAATTATAGAGATTGGTTATCTTTTTCTTAAGATCTCCAAAAGTTTGCCGAGCGAGCAATTTGATTTTTCTGATGTCCAAATTTTTAGCGATAAAGTTGCTTGTATTATAATTTTAGGTGTGAAAGATCCTCAAAATGAAATATTCTTTGATTTCTTTTATTCTAAAGACAAAAGATACTGACTGTTAGTAGCATGTCTAAGGCAGGCTTTAGTTCATGAGAGTAAGTTAGCAGTCAGTATATAACAACTCATCCTTAAAATTGGACAAGCATGCTACACCCCATCATTAAATAAGGGCGAAGAAAATTACTAATTATAGCTGAGCCAATAACCTCATCATATTTACTCACTCAATATCTCAAACTACTAACTCAAGCATTTCAATTAACCAATCATCTCTTGAAATCAAAGCCACAATTTCATTTATCAAACTATGCTCTGTACAAACTGTTGAACATAATATACATTTAATATTTACTGATTTTTTTCATAGCTGAAATACTTATAATACATCTCAAAATACCCTCTCACAAGCTAGCACAAACAACTTAAGATGCTAATACATTAACCATCCTGGCCAATCTTCTATTGAACTAAAGTTGATAAGGATGCTCTCCATGCTGAGCTATGGTACTTCCAACCTGTCTAGAAGAAAAAAGAAAGGAAACACATAATGGGACCTAAGTCTCAGTGAGTGAGTAGTCCATCTAATAGTGAAGATACCAGGAAAGTATAGCATAATACACATAATATCATATATTAAGCACTGCTGGAATAAACTACTATACCTCTAACACTTTTATACAACCAAGAATAAAGACATGTAAAAGACATTCTAAATACTGAATAAAGATGAATCTATGTAAAAGATCATAGCATGCACAAGCATATAATTACCATTGACTACACCATAGCACACCACTAAGCCCCATGAACATGTTTCACCATTAAGCCCCCATGGGCAAATTATTTCACCACGGGCATACCCTATCACCACAGGCACATTATTTCGCCACAAACATACTTTTCCACCACAGGCTTATTATTTCACCATAGGCATATAAGTTCACCACAGGCTTAGGCATATAGTTTCACCATAGGTTCGCCATAGGCCTCTAATTGTGCCATAGGCATATCGCCACAGGTATATGAAGGAACCAGATCTAGGGTTTCATGGTTAGATCTTGAAACTTTTTCAAGATCATACAGCGGAAGGCTAAAATAAATCAAAATTTATTTTCTAAAACCAGAGAATTTCTAGATCTAAGATCCTATTACATGATTATTACATAGCATTAAATCAGAAATTAAAATATATAGAGCATGAACTAAATGTTAATCATATCAACATGTTTCTATACTACATCTAATGTATGTATTAAACAATAGATCAGATCTATTACCTTGCAAGTTAGATGTTCTAATCTCGCTGATCTGGACTTGAGGATGATGTTGCAAGCCGCACACGTATCTGACCTCTAGAAATCGTCCACACGAGCCCACGAATCTCGATCATAAGTTTTGCTTCAAGAAATCAGCATAGTATGCTAGTACTGCGCTGATCCTTCTTTGATGGTTGATCAGATACCTCCTTCTTCTTGATTTGGACTCTTTCAAAGATGAAAAGTAGGAGGAGGAGTTTCAGATCTAAGACACTCTCAGAAAACTCAAGATGAAGGAAGAAAAGAGATGAAAACAAACAACCCTAGAAGAAGACCCTCTTCTTCTTCTCATTTCTCTCTCTAGACACCCTATCTTGTGTCTATTATATCTCCACGACCCAAAGGTTTTTCTCTCTGATTTTTGGATGACCCAAAGATTTCTCAAATCTCTATCTTCACCAAAACTTTTATAAAGAAACTCATTTTATACAGAGAGATATGATAGAGTCCTTGTCTAGGTCAAATACCTAGTCAAGGCTTATCCAAACATGGCAAGATAAGGGGCGCCCAACTCTTGAGCACCTCCTCCTTATTTTTGTGCATGGATCACCAAAAAAAGATGCACAATATGTACCCTAAAAGCTATAAAAAATTTAAAAAAAATTAGATTTCGATGCAAAATTGAAAGAGTTTTGGATTTCTAAAACTCTATCTCATAGAATTTGAAATCCAAACTTATTCCTCTTTGATTTGATCCAAACCACCTTCCATGTAAGAAAGAAGAGAGGAAACCTTTTGTGAATGTGGGAGAGACCTGGGAGAAGGCTTTTGTTGCACAAAATAAGAGGATATTGGCATTGAATGAGAGAGAGGGCGTGGGGAAGGCTTATGTGGCGCAAGGTGGAATCCTAGTCTTACTAGGATTCTATCTTTTGACTTGTTTTAATTTAGTTTCTCAAACCAAATCAAACCAAAATTAGATCAACCCAATTCAAATAGATTTTAACCAATTAAAAACTTAATTCAATCAGATTAAATTAGATTTAAATCTAATTTAATTTTCTAATCAAATTAAAAATTAGATTGACCCAAGTCCTAGTTGAACTAGGACTAGTTTTTCCTTGCACTTAGCTTATCCAATAAACCAATTAGACTTGATCCAATCAAGCCCAAACTAAATCTAATTAAATTATATTAAATTAGACTTAATCTCAACCCATTGGCTTAATCAAATTAAGCCAATTAGCAATCAAATTGCTAATCGATCCTCCTGCAACACTTGCACTGGGTTAAATGTCAATCGTATTGATCATTTAACCCTAGAACGATTTTTAATCATTGATCAACCATCCGATCGGATCATGAACTCTAATGTGTGTGACCACATAGGTCTGAACCTAAGTCAGTAGCACAGAAATAAATTTCTGTACCAATCGAAGTGACCATCTAGTAATGGTACCCGATGACCGGATAGGTCGAATGTGTAAAACAACATCCTTAGAACCCATGCGGATATAGTTTTCATATAATTCATCCCCTTGACCAAAATAATCATAGGACACCCTAGAGTTCAACTGTCAACTCTGATCAGGTTGTCCACATTGTATTTCAAAATATTAAATCTATCTGATGGATTATCCTGGTCAAGGTTTTGCTAAATTGAAATATAGCGACTCATTCTTCTCCAACTCTTGAAGTGGTCAATCCCATCTCGATCACACTCTGACTTCGCAAGTACTTGACTGTGCCTAGAAGCCTTCCATCTCTGAATTAAAAATTCAGTTAGTCCAGTACCAAAGCACAGTGAGTTGCTTGCAAGTCACTGAGGCGATCTCAGGTCTAAGGGACACTTATACCTATATCCCATCAGAGACATTCTCGATAGTAGAATACTTTGAAGTTGGTCACGTTCAATGATGATTTACCAGTACATCTCACCTGTATGCCATACCAGTGTCTCCACGCTCTTTGGTTAAGAGGACAACCAACCCATATGGCCTACAGCGATCTATGCTCGATAGAAGCTGTCGTCCTTATTAACAGCCTATCATTTGGTTGTGAACTGTTTTAAGGACTAATCGATAAATCCTCTCTTTATGAATCTAAATAGTCCTAAGGACTTCATCATAACAATGGAGTTTATTTGAAGATGAGAGCTTATAATGAAAATACCAAATATATTTTATTTATTAACAAATCAATTACAATACTTGGTTGCTCAACCGTCAACAGCTTGATGATTGACTTTTTGGGATACATTTCCCAACAACTTCCACTTGTCCTAAAGCCACTCGGCACAGTATCTAATACCCATCTTCGACTTGTGGTTGTCGAACTCCTTTATCACCAGGCTTTAGTGAAGGGGTCGACCAAGTTCTCCTTTCTGTCGATCTTCTGAAGGTCGACGTCACCTCGATCCATGATCTCTCGGATCAGGTGGAAGCGGCGCAAGATGTGCTTTGTCCGCTGATGTGCTTTGGGTTCCTTCACCTGAGCTATGGCACCAGTGCTGTCGCAGTAGAGCAGGACCGGACCATCGAGGGAGGGTGCTACTCCGAGCTCGTTGATGAATTTCTTCAGTCACACAGCTTTCTTCGCGGCATCCGATGCTGCGATGTACTCCGCTTCACAAACAGAGTCCGCCACAGTATGCTGCTTGGAACTCTTTCAAGAGATGGCTCCACCATTCAGAGTAAAGATATAACCCGACATGCTCCTGCTGTCATCATGGTCAGATTGAAAGCTAGAGTCTGTGAACCCCACAAGTTTCAGATCTGACTCGCCATAAACCAACCATTGGTTCTTAGTATTTCTCAAATACTTAAGGATGACTTTAACCACTTTTCAGTGATTTTCTCCAGGATCAGATTGGTATCTACTCACTACTCCTAGTGAGTATGCCACATCTGGTCTTGTACATGTCATGGCATACATGATAGATCCCACGACTGAAGCATATGGGACTCTACTCATACGCTCTCTCTCTTCAGGAGTTGTTGGACAATCCTTCTTAGAGAGAGAAATTCCATAGCCTATCGGTAGATAGCCCTTCTTGGAATTCTCCATGTTGAACCTCTTCAGCACAGTGTCTATGTACATGGACTGGGATAACCTAAGCATCCTTTTAGATCTATCCTTATAGATCTTCATCCCTAGGATGTAGGATGCTTCACCCAAGTCTTTCATGGAGAACTGTGATGATAACCAAACTTTTATTCCCTGTAGTACGGGGATGTCATTCCTGATTAAGAGAATGTCATCCATGTACAAGACAAGAAATACCACAACTGGACCATTTGCCCATTTATAGATGCAGGGCTCTTCTCCATTCTTAATGAAGCTATACGTTTTGATCACCTTATCAAAATGCATGTTCCAACTCTGAGAAGCTTGTTTCAATCCATAAATGGATCTCTGAAGCTTGCATACCTTGGACTCATCTGTGAATGTAAACCCCTCAGGTTGTATCATATACACCTCTTCGGTCAGCTCTCCATTCAGGAAAGTTATCTTTACATCCATCTGCCAGATCTCATAATCCAGATGGGCAGCTATAGCAAGCATTATCCGAATGGATTTGAGCATTGTCACAGAAAAAAATATCTCGTCATAGTCAATACCATAACGTTGATGATACCCCTTGGCGACCAGACGGGCTTTATAGGTCTCCACCTTTCCGTCTGCGCCCCTCTTCTTTTTGAAGACCCATTTACACCCAATGGATTTAACCCCTTTAGGTGGGTCAACCAATGTCCATACATCGTTGACCTTCATGGACTCCATTTCGGATTTCATGGCTTCAAGCCATTTCTCGGAATCAGATCTCTACATTGCATCCATATAGGTGATCGGATCCTCATTATTCTCATCAAGTTTGATGGGATCACTATCCCAGATCAAGAAATCGTAGTATCTGTTCGACTGATGTGGTACTCTACCGGATCGCCTTAATGGTGCAGGTACATTGGGCTCCGGAATCTGATCTAATCATATTCGACTCAGGTTCAACTATTGGTGTCGGTCCTTCTACCTGTTGAACTTCATCAAGTTCAACCTTAGAGGCAACGGTTCCTTCACCAAGAAACTCTTTTTCTAAAAAAATTATCTTAAGGCTGACGAACACCTTTTGTTCATCAGCATGGTAGAAAAAATATCCTTTTGTCACTTTGGGGTACCCTATGAATGAGCATTTGTCAGACCTAGGTCCAAGTTTGTCTGTGACTAATCGTTTGACATAGGCCGGGCACCCCCAGACCCTAACGTGTGAAAGTGCTGGCTTACGTCCTGTCCATATCTCATATGGAGTCTTAATTACAGACTTACTTGGAATCCTATTTAACAGATAACAGGTCGATTGAGTGCATATCCCCAGAAGGATAATGGCAAGATAGCAAAACCCATCATGGATCGGACCATGTCTAACAGAGTCCGATTCCTCCTTTCAGACACACCATTATGCTGTGGTGTTCCTGGAGGAGTCCATTGGGAGAGAATCCCATTCTCTCCTAGATATGTGAGAAACTCACTAAAAAGGTATTCTCCTCCTCAATCAGATCGAAAAGTTTTAATACTCTTCTCAGTTTGTTTTTCTACTTCACTTTGGAATCGTTTGAATATTTCAAATGAATCCGACTTATGTTTCATCAGATAGACATATCCATATCGGGATAGGTCATCCGTGAAAGTTATGAAGTAGAAATATCTACCTCTAGCACTTGTGCTCATGGGCCCGCATACATCAGTATGTATTAGGCCCAAGAGCTCAGTAGCTCTCTCACCTTTTTCAGTAAAAGGCGACTTGGTCATTTTACCAAGAAGACAGAACTCACAAGTTGGAAGTGATTCACAATCACTGACTTTGAGGATTCCCTCTTGAGTCAACCTGTTTATTCTGTTCTTATTTATATGACTTAGCCTATAGTGCCATAAGTAGATATCTGACACACTATCTAATCTAGGGTGCTTGCCAGTAGAATAGACTCTTATCGGGCTTGATCTTTCTGGTCTGGCCCTGCACTGATGTCCCAGCCTGAACATGCACCTTCTTCACTTTCTTCTTCTTGTTCTTCTTCCCTTTCTTAAAAGGTCGAGAACCAAAAGACAAACCTCCCACTAAGTTCACCGACTCCTTGTGAAGTTGGTGATCCTTCTCAAAGTTTTGAAGCAACCCTAGTAACCCGTGGTAGTTCTCTTCAGGCTTTGTCATTCTATAATGAGTGAGGAATGGAAGATAAGACTTGGGCAGCGAGTTCAGTATTACATCTTTCCCAAGCTGCTCATGCAAGGAAAGCCGAGCTTGCTCAATCGTTCCATCAGCTCGATCATGTACAATACATGATCAGTGACAGAGGCACCATCCCGTATTTTGGCGTTGAAGATGGCACAACTAGTCTTGTGCCTCTCTACATCATTGGGTGTGCCAAAGGCATCCTCCAACACTTGAAGCATGTCCTTTGGCTGAGCCGTCTCGAATCTGCGACTGAACTCGTCGCTCATGGCAGCCAGCATGATACAGCGCACCGTGGTCCGGTCATTGAGCCACTTTTGGTAAGTGTCTCTGACTGTTCCACGTGCATTGGCAGCTGGCTCCTCAGGTGCAGGATCCATTATCACATATAGGATCCATTCATGCACCAAGACTATCTTCAACTTTCGGTACCAGCTACCGAAGTTGGGTCCCACCAACTTATCATTGTCCAACAATGATCGGAGCGATAGGGAAGTGGCCATATTTGCACAAAGGAGAACCATAACCTAATTAGTAATTGATTCATTAAACCTAAAGATTTGGACTTTAATCAAAAAGTTTCTCCCATTATTTTATTCGAATTGGTAGCCTCTACCTCCAATTCGAGGAATTATCCTAATTTCTTAGTGGGTACTAGAATCCACTTAGACTGCATACAAGCCCAACTTTGGTTGGCCAACCCATGTACATCTAAGGGTAGGTTCATAACCAATTATTTCTCTAAATAATTTTTAGTAATTTTAATTTTGCCCCAGAAACCTAATCAGTAGGCTTTGGCCTCCACTGTAAGGATCCGGTTAGGTCCAACCATTAACATGATCATACTTGGTGTATCTAACCAACAAATGATTAAGCCCAACTTTGGTTGGCTCACCTAACCACCATTAGAGAGACACTTTCAAGTCGTCATATGATGAGTGATAATTCCATTAGTCAACAAGCACCAGCCTTTGAGTCTGCAATGATTATTGAGTTAATGGACTCATTATCAAACACCTTAATGGAAGGCTATGACTCAGTTATTTCCATAACTTTATCATTTTAAGGACCTAATAATTTTAGAGAATTTAAATAATTTAGAGGATGAGGTCAGATAAATCAGCTTATCATGATCCTCCCACTGGCTCATCAAGTCAGCTTAAGGGAGACCATTAAAAGGGCTGGTCTAGGAGCACCTAAATCAGTCACACTGATTTACCTAGCTGACATGGGTCAGCTCGAATAGTCAAGTAATCCGATCAAAATATAATTTCACCAAGAGGCCAGGTAAGTTCGATCAGTGGGAGGGTCTGCCAAAGCTTGCCTTAGACACCATCAGAAATGGCTAGGTAAGCGGGCTCCCAATTAAAAACCATCGGTCTGGTTTATCTTAGACACCAACTGGTTTAATTAGTTTCGATTAGATCAACCTAAGAGTTCGTGCTAGACCGCTTAGCTAAGAATCAAGTCTATTTGGTTCTCATTAAAGACATGGACTTGACCAACTACAACTATTGTAATTGATCTAGAGAATTCTTGACCTAATCTAAGACAACAATTGATTAGATTTAGTCAATTCTCTAATTAAGTCCATCTTTAATCTAACCATAGGTCTAACCCAATTAATGGACCTAATTTCCACTAACCCATTAACCCAATGTGTTATGGTTTGTGTCTTAGGTTCTTCAATTCACAATCCTAGAACCTAATCAAATAACTTCTTAATTCTTAATTAAGTTTTGGGCTGAGGGTTGGGTTCGACTTTTCAAAAAATAATTTTTATATTAGTAAAATAATTTTACAATATGATTCTACCAACCATATTGCATGTTTGATTCAAAATCAAGATACAAGTGAAATAAACATGAAACTACTTTAGATCTAATCTAAACAGGTTCATGTAATTGAAACAATTTCAACTTTAAACAATTTCTTTGCACAAAAATTATTAACAAAGATATTTTATTTTAGATTTAAATATCTTTTAAATCTAATAAATTATAAATTTAATCTAGATCATATCCAACAAATTTATGATTAAAGATAGATCTACACAAACTAGGACAACCTTTGCACTGTAAGGGGTAAACCTTACAGCAAGACAACCTTATAGTTCGTGATTGATCTAAAATTTTAATTTTAGATTTAATAATTAGATTATAAATTAGATCTAATCTAAGAAATAATTTAAGTATTTATAAATAATCATGTAATAAAGAACCTGGCTCTGATACCAATTGAAGGAACCAGATCTAGGATTTCAGGGTTAGATCTTGAAACTTTTTCAAGATCATACAGCGGAAGACTAAAATAAATTAAAATTTATTTTTTAAAATTAGAAAATCTCTAGATATAAGATCTTATTACATGATTATTATATAGCATTAAATCAAAATTAAAATATATAGAGCATGAACTACATGTTGATCATATCAACATGTTTCTATACTACATCTAATGTATGTATTAAACAATAGATCAGATCTATTACCTTGCAAGTTAGATATCTAACCTCACTGATCCAGAATTGAGGATGATGTTACAAGCCACACATGTGTCCAACCTCTAGGAATCATCCACACGGGCCCACAAATCTCGATCAGAAGTCCTGCTTCAGGAAATCAGTACAGTATGCTAGTACTGCGCTGATCCTTCTTTGATGGTTGATCAGGTGCCTCCTTCTTCTTGATTTGGACACTTTCAAAGATGAAAAGTAGGAGGAGGAGTTTCAGATCTGAGACACTCTCAGAAAACTCAAGATGGAGGAAGGAAAGAGATGAAAACAAACAACCCTAGAAGAAGACCCTCTTCTTCTTCTCGTTTCTCTCTCTAGACACCCTATCTTGTGTCTATTATATCTCCATGACCCAAAGGTCTTTCTCTCTAATTTTTGGATGGACTAAAGGATTATCAAATCTATATCTTTATCAAAAGTTTTATGAAGAAACTCATTTTATACAAAGAGATATGATAGAGTCCTTGTCTAGGTCAAATACCTAGTCAAGGCTTATCCAAACATGGCAAGATAAGGGGCGCCCAACTCTTGAGCACCTCCTCCTTATTTTCATATATGGATCATTATCAAAGGGTGCACAATATGTACCCTAAAAGCCACAAAAATTTTAAAAAAAATTTGGATAAATTCGGTGCAAAATTGAAAGAGTTTTGGATTTCTAAAACTCTATCTCATAGAATTCGAAATCCAAACTTATTCCTCTTTGATTTGATCCAAACCACCTTTCATGTAAGAAAGAAGAGAGGAAACCTTTTGTGAACGTGGGAGAGACCTGGGAGAAGGCTTTTGTTGCACAAAATAAGAGGAGATTGGCATTGAATGAGAGAGAGGGCGTGGGGAAGGCTTATGTGGCGCAAGGTGGAATCCTAGTCTTACTAGAATTCTATCTTATGACTTGTTTTAATTTGGTTTCTCAAACCAAATCAAATCAAAATTAGATCAACCCAATTAAGAATCTAATTTAATCAGATTAAATTAGATTTAAATATGATTTAATTTTTTAATCAAATTAGAAATTAGATTGACCCAAGTCCTAGTTGAACTAGGACTAGTCTTTTCTTGCACTTGGCTTATCCAATAAATCAATTAGACTTGATCCAATCAAGTTCAAATAAATTTAATTAAATTATATTTAATTAAACTTAATTTCAGTCCATTGGCTTAATCAAATTAAGTCAATTAGCAATCGAATTGCTAATCGATCCTCCTACAACACTTGCACTGGGTTAAATGTCAATCGTATTGATCATTTGACCCTAGAACGATTCTTAATCGTTGATCAACCATCCGATCGGATCATGAACTCTAATGTGTTTGACCTCATAGGTCCGAACCTAAGCTGGTAGCATAGGAATAAATTTCTATACCAATCGAAGTGACCATCTAGCAATGGTACCTGACGATCGGATAGGTCGAATGTGTAGAACAATATCCTTAGAACCCATGCGGATATAATTTTCATATAATTTATTTCTTTGACCAAAATGATCATAGGACACCCCAGAGTTCAACTGTCAACTCTGATCAGGTTGTCCACATTATATTTTAAAATATCAAATCCATCTGATGGATTATCCTAGCCAAGGTTTTGCTAAATTGAAATACAGCGACTCATTTTTCTCCAACTCTTGGAGTGGTCAATCCCATCTCGATCACACTCTGACTTCATAAGTACTTGACTGTGCCCAGAAGCCTTCCATCTCTGAATTAGAAATTCAGTTAGTCCAGTACCAAAGCACAGTGAGTTGCTTGCAAGTCACTGAGGCGATCTCAGGTCTAAGAGATACTTATACCTATATCCCATCAGAGACATTCTCGACAGCAGAATACTCTGAAGTTGGTCACGTTCAATGATGATGTACCAGTACATCTCACCTGTATGCTATACCAGTGTCTTCACACTCTTTGGTTAAGAAGACAACCAACCCATATGGCCTACAGCGACCTATGCTCGATAGAAGCTGTCGTCCTTATTAACAGCCTATCATTTGGTCGTGAACTGTTTTAAAGACTAATCGATAAATCTTCTCTTTATCAAATCTAAATAGTCCTAAGGACTTCATCATCACAATGGAGTTCATTTGAAGATGAGAGCTTATGATGAAAATGTCTAATATATTTTATTTATTAACAAATCAATTATAATACTTGGTTGCTCAACCGTCAACAGCTTGACGATTGGCTTTTTGGGACACATTTCCCAACAGTATATACATAGCCTTACTATCCTAACCGGTTCTACACATGCACATTTATTCATAAGCAACTTGTCTATATAATCATGTCTTGTTTCCTAAGTTTACACACATGTAGGTAAGCTGTAAAAGAATAAGATACTGACTGTCTTTTCGAAATAACTTTTTTCATAATAAAAGACAATGAAAACACCACAATTAGATGGAGTTCTTGAAGGAAGGAGAAATATTTTCTCCGTGTAGGATCTTCCAGATTTCATCAAATCTGGGATGAAATAATTTAAAAAAAAATTTATTTTACATATTTCAGATTTAATTCTCTAGATCTAATTTTATTATCTGATATTTAAAATCTAAAATTAAATCTAAAACTATGATGAAAGAAGAAGTACCTCAAGGGTAATCTGATTACCCTGTAGATGATCTCTGCACAGCCCGAGGTTCTGATGTAGCCACGCAAGCGTCTGATCTCTATTGGTATCCACTCAGATAGGATCTAGAATGTCTTCTCCTTGCAAATCTATGCTCCAAAAATCAGATCTTTATCTAATTTAAAAGTACTTCAGAACTCCTTCTGAAGTTGGAGCAGCAGCCTGTCGAAGTTGTCCTGCAGCCTTCTATTCCAGGCGTCACCACGCCTTGGATCTTTGCCAGATGGACGTCCAACTCTTTGGACATGAAGAGGGGAGGAAGGAGAGCAGGGAGGACATGGAGAAGAGGGGAGGGGGCAGCAGCTATTGTGTTTTGTGCATAAAATAATTTCATCCCTGAAACCCTAGGCGCAGCAGGGTTTATATAGACCCTGTATGCTGCGCAATGCCACATCATTCAACCAATCAAAAAATTTTAATAAATTCTGAAAAAAATTTTATTGGTAGAGTGATGTCATTTGATCACATCAAATAAGAACTCCCACCCTCTCTCCTAAGTTGGCACCAATATTGGATAAGCTCAATCAAGGTGGCGCCAAAGAGTCCATGTTTATCAGGACTCTTTGGTTCTTATCCATTTGGGGCGCCCACTTAAATTCAATTGGGCTCACGCCATAATCTGATTATGGCACCCAATTCAATTGGGTTTTGGTATGTGGACACTCCACAAAAATCTTCCAATGAGTCCTCTTCAGTTTAAGATGCATATGTCAACTTTTGACAGATGTCCTAAAATAAAATTGGCAAGTGCTAGAAATTAGCAGGTGTTGTCTTAAATTCATCTCATGAATTAAGACAAGCCTTTTCTGAGCTGGACAAGCTTCATTTAGACTGAGAGAAACCTTCCCAAGGTTCTCTGGGTGAGTCAAATCATATTTGGCTCAGTAGAGACAGAAAAGATTACACGAGGAGAAAGATAGGCTCAATCGTGTGCGAGCACGATTTCCTTGAACCTAATTGGATCTTATCCAAATCAATTGAGTTAGCCCAATTGATGACATCCAGACCCTAACCCTTATTTGTGTGACCTAGTTAGGTTCAATTTCGTATGGTAATGAGACATGTCATGATCTTATCATCGACATCATCGAAACTCTTTTCGATGGACAAAAACTCTTCTGATTCAGACAATTAGAATGATCGATCATCAATATCATTCTAATTGCTTCCAAAATCTACCAGTGACATCTAGCAGTATATGGTGACAATCCATCAGAATGAAGATGAACCTCTTGGTGCAGCTATCTGTGTGATTGAGTTCCTCTATCATGAGTCCCGACTGAATTAGGGTTAAGGTGAACTCGTCAAACCCAACATCAGTCATATGAATTAATCTATCGATCCGAGTCCGATGTGAAACCCTAATAAAATTTTTTTTTCCATTATTTCACTCTGCCATGGCCATGGGCTTAAGGACTCAATCTTTCGATCACCATAGGACTACTCCTCTCACCTACCGAGGTTGATAGATCCCATCTTGGTGCGACCTAGTTCCTACAATGAATATGCTACAGCCAACATACACCTCAGGATTCCGAATGGCTAGGAGACCGAGTTATGGTGTAGTCAAACTATAACACACTCAAAGTGAACTGTCGATGTACCTCAGGTCAAAGAACTAGACATACAACTGCAGCATCGAGCTAGTCGTCGATGAGAAGGTAGACTTCCTTATGACTGCTCGATATGATCACGCTCAGTACTCTCATTCTCAACAAATACCTATACTCTCGTTCCAATATCTCCACACCGTAGACTCAAGACACATCTACCCTAAGTGATCGTACACCAACCTTCCAGATCGATCACCATCCTCGTGATGATCCTATGGTTAGGAGCTGTTTATGAGTTAGTTATGTAAATTCATGCCTTAAATTTTTAACTCTTGAAAATATGAATTTACATTCCTACTAACTCAAAGGATGTATCACAGACATAATGTACTCAATGTGATAGAAGAATAACTCTTTTATTCATTTATAGTCAAAATTACAAATTTACCCTTAGATCTGTACAGGAATGTGTCAGCCGATTTGGCATCTAGGGCACACATCTAACAAACTCCCACTTGACCTAATACCAATTGGCTACATATCTAAGTCCCATCTTCTCAAGGTGGGCTTCGATTTTCTGTTGGCCCATGGCTTAGTCAGTGGGTCTGCCACATTGTCTATGGAGTCGACTCTCTTGACCTGGACATAATTTTTTTTGAAGTAATTATAGATCAGATGGAATCACCGCTCGATGTGTTTGGACTTCTGGTGAGATCTTGGCTCCTTAGCTAGGGCTATGGTGAAGCGAAATTTGAGTGCAGGGGTAAAATGGTAATTTAAAACTTTTTCAAAATTACTATTTTATAGTAGAAATTATTAATTAATCTAATTAATTAACATGTGTTTATCTTACACTAGGATCTAAATATGATATATAGCATGCATGCATTTAAATTTGAAATTCAAATTCAAATAGTAAATAATTTACTGTTCTGTGTTCTGAACACAATACCTTTATGCGGGTAGTCGATCTCCGTAATCTGATCACTGTCGGAAGGATCTGATCATCACAATACAACCACACAGTGTGTCTGACCTCTACGGATCATCCACATGAAGCTCCCGGTCTGATCAGCTCCTCACGAGTGCTAGCTCATTGTAGAGCCCTTTCGACGGCTAATGCTGATCGAACTCCTTTGATCGATATCTGCCGACTCCTCAGATACTCTGGATCATTAAAAAGTATGCTTGAGAGGTTGATGAATCTCTCCCTGAAATTTGATGGGCTCACGACACTCGTAGCTCACCTTCTCACTTCCCGAACCCCAGGCTGAAATCCTAGGGAACACACTGAAAACCCTGCGCCTAATTTTTTTTCTTTTCTTTCTTTTTCTCTCAGAAGTTTTAGACTTCCTACTCTCACACAAGAGTTCCTCACGCCCCACTTTCTCTCTCAAAAAATTTCTACATGTTGGGAAATGTGTCCCAAAAAGTCAATCGTCAAGCTATTGACGGTTGAGCAACCAAGTATTGTCATTGATTTGTTAATAAATAAAATATATTTGGTATTTTCATCATAAGCTTTGTTGCCCAGCTATGCAACCCAAGAGGGGGGGTAAATTGAGTTTCTAAAAATTTTAAGCTTAACTTATGACTTATGAAAAATATTTGATAATAGCTAAATAAATAGGGAGAGTAAAATTAATTCAAGACTAATGGCTAAAAGCAAGAATGTAAGAAAATAATGAAGAGTTAAAGAAGAGCAATTAGGCACACCACAAACAAAAAGATTTATAGTGGTTCAGTGCCAAACTTGCACCTACATCCACTCCCCAAGCTCCTACTTGGGAATTTCAATCCACTAACTTGTATTCAACATGAATACAAATGTTGGAAACTCCGACTCTAGCTATCCCAAGCTAGTCTACTTTTTTTCCAGGTACAAGCCAACCCAATACACTCCGATTCAAGGTTCGGATCAATCTTCCCTTATTTTGAAACCCTTCCAAAACAAAAATAATAACTCAAACAAAGTATAACAATGAATAGCACAAGTAAGTACAAAGAAAGCTCCTTTAATGAGCGTATGATGCTTTAAATATACTTTACTCAAAGAGAAGAAGACTCTTTTGATTTTCTTAAGGTGGTTGGAGACTTGAATGTGCACTTAAGGAGTTGGTGAGCTTGGATTAAAGGCTTCTTGAATGCTTTGAGTGAGCTTTTGCTTAGGACTGAAAAGTTAGCTTGAATTCCTCTTTTCAAAATCTTTCTTCTCGATGATTCCCACCTATTTGTCCCTTTTATAACTTCAAAAAATAGTGAAAAATATTTTGGGCTGAAATAGAGCTGTTAGACCACATTAAATGAGCATTAAAAGTACTTAAAATGGGTTAAAAACTAATCATTGTGGAACAATCCCGTCACAGGGGTCGACTCATGGGTCGACTCATGCCTAGGGGTCGACTCATGGGTCGACCTCTGTGGAAAAATATCAAAAAATGAGAAGGAAAGCACGGTTCTGTAAAATTGGCTTAAAACCCGCAGAGGTCGACTCATGGGTCGACTCATGCCTTGGGGGTCGACTCATGGGTCGACTCACAGGGTGTGCCAAGTTTGTGCCGGCCAAGAATTCAGCGTGCCAAACATCTCATGTGCCATGAGTCGACTCATGGATCGACTCATGTTTTTCAAACATGCATATCTTTCAAAATACAAGTCCAAAAATAATAAAATTTTTACCCATGGATCACAAATCTTTTATTCTATCACTTGATGCTTTCAAATCAGGATTTGATAAAATTATGATTTTACCCCTGAAGAGCAATAAGTCTTTTTCAAGCAAAAATTATTAGTACCCCTTCAAATGCTTTGTAATCATCAAAATCAATCCAAGAAGCAACAATCTCCCCTTTTTGATGATGACAAAATACTTGAACAAAAGCATATATATGAATCAATGAGCATGAATTTCAAAGGAATGAAATACATTATAGGTAGTTTGAAGATAAATAGGAAATTTGCTACCAAATTAAAAATTACTTATAAGTGCATTTGCTTGAAAAGAAGATTGATTCTTTGGCACGTGATACATGTGCCCATTTGCTTGTGTTGCTCATTTGCCTAATAATTTGCCTGTTACTTAATAATTTGAAAATTTGCTCATTTGATTATTTAAATTTGGTATCAGAGCAAAATTTTTTGTTATCAGAGTAAAGCAGAATTTGTCTAAAAATTTTAAAAATTTGCTCTTTGCTCATTTAAAAATATCTTATTTGCTCATTTGCTTGTTTCTCAATTGCTTAACATTTTAAAAATTTGCTCATTATTTAAATTTGGTATCAAAGCATGTCCTGAAAATTTGCTCATTTGATTATTTAAATTTGATATCAGAGCATGCCTAAGAATTTGAAAATTTGCTCATATGCTTAACATTTTGCTCATTTGCTTTTGCTTAACAATTTACTCGTATCAGAGCATGTCTAAGAATTAATTTTAAAGTGTATCAGAGCATGTCTAAGAATTAATTTTAAAGTTTGCTCATTTGTTTTTAAGTCTTTTATTAATCTTGATTTTGATTCTTTAATTTTTCCCCCTTTTTGACACATCAAACATTGTTTACTCCTCCTTTTCTTTTGAATACATTTTCTCTTTTTGTTTCTTGAGCTTCTTGTACTAATCATTAATTTTACTAACATAAATGTTTACTCCCCCTGAATACAGCAATCATAAAAAAATATACCATTGAGCATTATAGATATGAAATAGCAATTCATAGTATTTTAGGCACGCACATAATTGAAAGGAACTCAATTTAAAGGACATACTTTAAAAGTCAAAGAGTAGATATATAATCAAAAAGTGATTGATACCATAGTTGTTCCAATACATATTCTATAATATAAAAGTCAACCAGTTAATATCATTACATGGCCCAGAAGATAGATCCTAGAAAGAAACAAAAGTCAAGACTAACAACAAGGATCTAGTAGAGCTCATGACTGGATGGATCAGAGTCAGATGTATCAGAGATGGGGTGGAGAGATGAAGGATCACGACTAAGGACTCATCCTCTACCCCGTCTGCCTTTGCCACGAGTGGAGGTGCTGGCACGAGTAGGTGGGCGAGATGATCCTGAAGGCTGAGAAGTAATAGACTGAACTGCAAGAGAGAGCCTGATAGTGTCTAGAAGGTTCAGAGCTCTCGAAACAGACTATAGCAGTGCAGTGAACTGTGTGGATGCATGCTCACTAGAGCCTCTGATCTCTCTCCTCAGGAAATCAAATCCACTCTCCAATGCTTCTCTAAGTCTGGCTGCCTCCGTAGATAGGTCTGAGACCTCAGTAGTGCACTCCTATTGCTGTGGATGTGCCAGAGCTAACACTTGCCCCTGCAAGTCAAGTACCCTCCCAGTCAGTCTCAAAATGTAACCCTCGAGCTGCTGAATCCGAACAGACTGATCTGAGATCATCTGAAATATAGTGGAGATGTGGGGGATCAAGATCTGATCAGATGCATCAAATGATGTGGATCCCGATGCAAAAGCTGAAGTGCTCCACTGTCGAGAAAGCAAGAAAGCCACACGCTGAGAAATCATCTCAATATGATCATCAGCCAATCTGATCTCTGAGGGAGGTGCTCTGCTGTCTGGCTGCTGAACTGGAGTGTGCCTCCTGGTGGACTCTGAAGGGCCAGCCTCTAGATCTGAAACAAACTGGATGTCTGGAGATGCTGCCCTGATGTCATGGAGAGGTGATGAAGGACCTTCTTCCTCAGCTTTGTCCTCAGCTCTGTCTTCAACTCTCTCTTCTGCACCCTTAATCCAACCAACATCGGTCCTAGTGAATCCCATGCGGTGCAAAGTGTGTTGGTTGATGGTGTCAGAGTGAGAAAGCCTAGCAGATGCCTCCCCCTCAAAACTAACTCCAAACCTCCTGAATACCAGGGTGAGAGCCATACCGAAAGACAGATGTGCCTTGGATCTATTCAGTGTTTCTCTCATGGCCTCAATCATTAAAGCTGAGAGGTTTAAGGGGGTTTGGGTGATCACATGAAACATGATGCATATGTCTCGGCCTGAAAGGAGGTCATGTCTACCACTTCTTGGGAAGAAAAGCTTTGTTACCAATTGATGTAGAATTCTCATTTCAATGGACAGGATCTTGGCTTCTAATTTATTTAGGCTTCCCGAGTAGGTTCCTCCTAAAATCACATTAATTTCTTCTTCCTTCACTGGGAGTTCCATGTTTGAATATCCTTCACAGGGCAAATGAAGAATCTCTCCCAAAATAACAGGATCTAAGCAGATATCAATTCCCTTAACAGTAGATGTTACTGTTCCATTGCCATAGCGCAGATTCAGATAAAACTCTCTAACCAAATCTACATATGTAACTTCTTTAAGTGAACAGTAAAATCCCCAACCCTGGTTTTTGATCTTTGAACCAATGGAGAATCCCTTATTTTCAAAAAAATCTGAAGTCAATATTTTTCCCGATTTCTACCTTTCTGACAGATAGAGAAATTTTACTAGGGCTTAGAGGAGACTGAGAGAAACCTGGAGCAGATGCTGAAGCAGGAATGGAAGCAGAAGAGGTCTGAGAAGCTTGTCTTTTCCTGCGCACGTCTTCTTCCAACTCACAGACCGATTTCCTTCTTTGAGAGAGTTTCATTTTTGGAGCCATTCTCACCACCAGAACATGCAAGGAGACTTGGAAGATCAAGTGTGTGAGGAGATAGAGGGTTATTAGGGGATGGAAAGAGATTTTTGGAGGAGAGAAACCTTGATTTGGAGGAGAATGGTGGAAGCTAGGGCACTCTCCAACCGCTCCAATCAAGGAAGAAAAATGGGAATAGCGCCTTTCCCAAGGGGTGATTTGAGGTGGAGAGGTGATGGGAGAAGGATCTTGGGCTTAGACCTTGGATTTGGAGAGAAGGAAGAAGAGGACTATGGGTTTTGGAGGGAGGAAGACGAAGATGGAGAGGGTCAGCTCATGAATGGAGTTTTAACCAAAAAGAAAAGAATTCGTGGGGTTTTGGCCGAAAATTACAAGTATGCCATTGGGTCGACCCTAGGGGGTCGACTCATGATTCATAAAATTTCAGAAAAATTATGAATAAATTCCAAAAAAATTCAAAATTCTGTCAGAAAAATTTTTGCTCTATGAAAAGTTGTGAGAATAATAATCTTGAGCTTTTAGGTCCAAGAGAGATGATGGAAATTGAGCTCAAAAAAATTTTGACATTGATTCCTTAGAATTAGAGAGATATTTAAGCAAATAGATCAAGAATTCTTAGATCTCTCCTAATTTCACAGAATCTATCTTCACTTAGGGCCTTTATAAAGATATCGGCTAATTGATTTTCAGTGCAAATATAGTCAAAAATTATATCTTTATTTTGAACATGTTCTCTTATAAAATGATGTCTGATTTCAATATGTTTAGACCTAGAATGCTGAATTGGATTTTTAGAAAGATTTATGGTACTAGTGTTATCACATCTTATGGGTGTTTCATTAAGTTTGATACCAAAGTCTTCGAGTTGTTGCTTAATCCACAAGATTTGATCACAACAACTTTCGACTGCAATGTATTCGGCCTCAGCCGTAGACAGTGCTACCGAATTTTATTTCTTGCTAAACCAGGAGATTAGGTTAACTCCAAAAAATTGGCAAGTTTCACTAGTACTTTTTCTATCTAATCTACATCCAGCAAAATCAGCATCTGAATATCCTATTAAGTCAATTAATGAGTCCTTAGAGTACCATAATCCTAGAGTTTGAGTACCATTTAAATATCTAAAGATTCTTTTAACAGCATTCAAGTGAGACTCTTTAGGATTAGATTGAAATCTAGCACACAGACAAACACTAAACATGATATCAGGCCTACTTGCAGTCAAATATAATAGAGAGCCAATCATACCTCTATAATATTTTAAGTCTACACATTTACCTTCTTCATCCTTGTCAAGCTTACATGAAGGGCTCATGGGTGTGCCAATTGCTTTGGAGTTCTCCATTCCAAATCTTTTGAGTAATTCTTTGGTGTACTTACTTTGGGTGATGGAGATTTCTTCCTTTGTTTGTTTGATTTGGAGTCCGAAGAAGAATGTAAGTTCTCCCATCATGCTCATCTCGAACTCCCCCTGCATGAGCTTAGCAAAGTCTTGACAAAGAGATTCATTAGTAGACCCAAAAATAATGTCATCAACATATATTTGTATAATTAATATATCATTTTAATTTCTTTTAATGAAAAGGTTGTGTCTACATTACCTCTTAAAAAATTATTATTTAGTAAAAGTTTGCTTAGCCTATCATACCAAGCCCTAGGTGCTTGTTTCAAACCATATAGAGCTTTATTTAATTTAAAAACATGATTAGAAAAAGCATGATTTTCAAAACCTGGGGGTTGTTCTACATAGACTTCTTCAGCAATATATCCATTCAAAAATATACTTTTGACATCCATTTGAAATAATTTAAATTTCATAAAGCAAGCATATGTAAGTAGAAGTCTAATGGCCTCTAATCTAGCAACAGGTGCAAAGGTCTCATCAAAATCAATTCCTTCTTCTTGATTATAATCTTTAGCAATCAATCTTGCTTTATTTCTTATTATATTTCCATGTTCATCTAATTTGTTCCTAAAGACCCATTTTGTGCCAATTATTGAATAATTTTTAGGTCTTGATACTAAAGTCCATACATTATTTCTTTCAAATTGATTAAGTTCCTCTTGCATTGCATTAATCCAATTATAATCATTTTTAGCCTCTTCAATAGTTTTTGGTTCAAGATGAGGGACAAAAGCACAATGATTAAATACATCTTTAAGTGAAGAATGAGTTTTTACCCCATGCATAGGATCACCAATAATTAGCTCCTTAGGGTGATTGTGAACATACCTCTATTCTTTGGGTAGGTCATTTGTACCTTGAGGTTGTTCTTGATGTTCTTCACCTCCCTCATCTTGTTTGTCTTCATGTTCCTCATCATCTTGAATTGTTGAATCTTTCAGAGTGATCTCCTTCATTCCTTCTATAAGAGGATCTGCATCATCAACACCTTCATTCTTCCTTGAAGGAAGATCGTTAGATTCATCAAAGACAACATGTATCGACTCCTCTACTACTAAAGTTCTTTTGTTAAAAACTCTAAAAGCTTTACTAGTGGAGGAGTAACCAAGAAAGATTGCTTCATCTGATTTTACATCAAAATTTCTAAGTCTTTCTTTACCATTATTTAATACAAAACATCGGCAACCAAAAATATGAAAATATGCAATATTAGATTTTCTTTCTTTCCAAAGCTCATAGGGGATTTTCTTTAAAATTTGTCTAATCAAAGCACGATTTAAGATGTAACATGCTGTGTTAATTGCTTCCGCCCAAAAATATTTTGGAAGGTTGCTTTCACATAGCATGGTATGGGCTATTTCTTCTAAGGTTCTATTTTTTCTTTCTACTACCCCATTTTGTTGAGGTGTCCTGGGTGTAGAAAAATTATGGCCTATTTCTTTTTCATCATAAAATTTTTTAAAGTCTTGATTTTCAAATTCAGTTCCATGATCACTTCGAATATTTTGAATTGAAAATCCTTTCTCATTAGTGACTTTTCGGTAAAATTTAGTGAAAACTTAAAAAGTTTCATCTTTGTGTGTCAAAAAAAAAATCCAAGTAAAACGAGAGTAATCATCTATAATTACAAAACCATATCATTTTTCTCCTAGACTAGTAGTTCTAGTAGGTCCAAATAAGTCCATATGCAAAAGCTATAAAGGTCTAGAGGTTGAAACAATATTTTTGGATTTAAATGAAACTCTTGTTTGTTTACCTAGTTGGCATGCATCACAAATTCTATCCTTTTCAAAATTCAATTTTGGCAAATCAAGAACTAATTCTTTCTTAATTAATTTTGAAAGTGAATGCATGCTAATATGTGCAAGCCTACGATGCCAAAGCCAACTAGTCTCATTAATTTTAGCATTCAAGGATACTAGGCATTGCATGTTTATTTTGGATAGATCATTTAAATCTACCATATAAACATTACCATGTCTATGTCCAATAAATTTAATGCCATCATTAATAGGACTAGTTACAATGCAAACAAAAGATTCAAAAACAACTTTATATCCTTTATCACAAAATTGACTAATGCTTAGTAAATTATGCTTTAAACCATCTACTAACAAAATATTTTCAATGTATTTGGAGGGAGTGATACCAATGTTACCTATACCGATGATCTTTCCTTTGCCATTATCTCCAAAGGTGACCATCCCTCCATTCTTAGCATCAAGAGTGATGAATTGGGATTCATCACCAGTCATGTGTCTCGAGCATCCGCTGTCAAGATACCATTTCCTGTTTCCTCCTTGGGATGCTAGACACACCTGCAAGTAAAAGTCAAGTTTTTATTTTAGGTACCCAAGCTTTCTTGGGTCCTTTTTGGTTAGTCATAATGGTTCCTTTTGGAACCCATATTTTCTTTACATTTGAGTTTACAGATTTGTTAGAGAAGCAAGTGTATGACTTGTGTCCTATTCTATCATATTTGAAGCAAGTACTATTAGAGAACTTGTTATTTGAAGAGTTTACATAGATATTTTTCAGATACTTTTGTTTCTTCAAAGGGTTATAGCCAAGTCCAGCCTTGTCATATACGGCTTTTTGATTATCAAGAATCATATTAAGTTTATTTGAACTCAAGGTGAATTTTTCTACTATTGGTTTTAGCTTGGCAATTTCATTCTTTAAACTTTGATTTTCTTGAAGCAGGGTAGATTTTTCAATTAAAATACTTTCATTTTGTTTCAATAAAGATTGATTTTTTAATTTTAGATCTTTGTTCTTCATTCTTAGTTTCTTTAATTCATCAACTAAATCATAAAAAGCTTCATGTAGTTCTTCAAATGTAAAGTCACTAGGAGTTTCAAAAATTATCTCATTTTCGTGTGCCATAAGGCACAGGTTGGCTTGTTCAGTCGAGTCTTCCTCTTCTGAGCTTGAGTCATCACTCGCACTCCAAGTGGCCATCATGGCCTTCTTCTTGTACTTCTTGGGACCCTTCTTCAGTTGTGGGCATTCGGACTTGAAGTGTCCCGGTTTCTTGCATTCGTAGCAGATAAGGGGTTGGTCTTTATCCTTTTCTTTGCTCTATTCTCCTTTTATGAATGGCCTCTTCCTCATCCCTTGTTTCCTTTTTCTCAAAAATTTTTTAAATCTTCGGGTAATGAGTGCCAACTCTTCATCCTGCTCTTCATTTTCGGTGTCATCAATTTCTTCATCTGGTGGAGCTGTAGATTTGAGGGCAATTGTTCTCTTCTTTTTGACTTCTTCCTCTTGATGTTGCTTCATGCTCAGCTCATGAGTCATCAATGATCCAAGAAGCTCTTCCAAGGGTAGAATGTTCAAGTCCTTGGCTTCTTGGATGGCGGTCACTTTGGCTTCCAAAGTTCTTGGTAAGGATCTGAGAATCTTTCTTACAAGCTCACTGTTAGTATAGGACTTACCAAGACTCTTTAAATCATTTATAATATCAGTAAAGCGAGTAAATATTTTAGTTATGGACTCATCATGCTCTATTTTAAATAATTCATATTTATGCACAAGCATGTTGATTTTAGACTCTTTTACTTAATTGGTTCCTTCATGGGTTACTTCTAACCTATCCCATATTTCTTTAGCAGACGAGCAAGTAGAAATGCGATTAAATTTGTTAGCATCAAGAGCACAATAAAGAACATTCATAGCTTTAGTATTTAATTAGGCTATTTTTTTATCAACCTCATCCCATTCTTTCTCGGGTTTGGCTGATTCCACACCATCTATAATTTTAGTGGGTGTGTGAGGACCATTCACTATGATACTCTACATATCATAGTCGAGTGCTTGAATGAATATTTTCATCCGAGCTTTCCAATAGGTGTAATTAGACCCATTGAAAAGTGGAGGTCGGTTAGTGGATTGCCCCTCGGCTAGAGAAGTGCCGACTTGAGTTGCCATAGATCTTTGGCTCTTTGATTGATTAGATCAAAGTAGGGTTAGAGCACCGGGCTCTGATACCACTTATTTCCCAGCTATGCAACCCAAGAGGGGGGGTGAATTGGGTTTCTAAAAATTTTAAGCTTAACTTATGACTTATGAAAAATGTTTGACAATAACTAAATAAATAGGGAGAGTAAAATTAATTCAAGACTAATGGCTAAAAGCAAGAATGCAAGAAAATAATGAAGAGTTAAAGAAGAGCAATTAGGCACACCACAAACAAAAGATTTATAGTGGTTCGGTGTCAACCTTGCACCTACATCCACTCCCCAAGCTCCTACTTGGAAATTTCAATCCACTAACTTGTATTCAACACGAATACAAATGTTGGAAACTCCGACTCTAGCTATCCCAAGCTAGTCCATTTATTTTTCGGATACAAGCCAACCCAATACACTCCGATTCAAAAATTCGGATCAACCTTCCCTTGTTTTGGAATCCTTCCAAAACAAAAATAATAACTCAAACAAAGTATAACAATGAATAGCACAAGTAAGTACAAAGAAAGCTCCTTTAATGAGCGTATGATGCTTTAAATATACTTTACTCAAAGAGAAGAAGACTCTTTTGATTTCCTCAAAGTGGTTGGAGACTTGAATGTGCACTTGAGGAGTTGGTGAGCTTGGATTAAAGGCTTCTTGAATGCTTTGAGTGAGCTTTTGCTTAGGGCTGAAAAGTTAGCTTGAATTCCTCTTTTCAAAATCTTTCTTCTTGATGATTCCCACCTATTTGTCCCTTTTATAACTTCAAGAAATAGTGAAAAATATTCTGGGCTGAAATAGAGCCGTTAGACCATATTAAATGAGTATTAAAAGTACTTAAAATAGATTAAAAATTAGCCGTTGCAGAACAATCCCGTCACAGGGGTCGACTCATGGGTCGACTCACGCCTGGGGGTCGACTCATGGGTCGACCTCTGTGAAAAAACATCAGAAAATGAGAGGGGAAGCACGGTTCTGTAAAATTGGCTTAAAACCTGCAGAGGTCGACTCATGGGTCGACTCATGCCTTGGGGGTCGACTCATTGGTCGACTCACAGGGTGTGCCAAGTTTGTGCCGGCCAAGAATTCAGCGTGCCAAACATCTCATGTGCCATGAGTCGACTCATGGGTCGACTCATATTTTTCAAACATGCATTCTTTCAAAATATAAGTCCAAAAATAATAAAATTTTTACCCATGGATCACAAATCTTTTATTCTATCACTTGATGCTTTCAAATCAGGGTTTGGTAAAATTACGATTTTGCCTCTGAAGAGCAATAAGTCTTTTTCAAGCGAAAATCATTAGTACCCCTTCAAATGCTTTGTAATCATCAAAATTAATCCAAGGAGCAACAAGCTTTCATCTTCTAATGAACTCCATTGTTATGATGAAGTCCTTAGGACTATTTAAGTTCGATAAAGAGAGGATTTATCGATTAGTCCTTAAAACAGTTCACGACTAAATGATAGGCTGTTAATAAGGACGACAGCTTCTATCGAGTATAGGTCGCTGTAGGCCATATGGGTTGGTTGTCCTCTTAACCAAAAAGTGTGAAGACACTGGTATGGCATACAGGTGAGATGTACTGGTACATCATCATTGAACGTGACCAACTCCCAGTATTCTGCTGTCAAGAATGTCTCTGATGGGATATAGGTATAAGTGTCCCTTAGACTTGAGATCGCCTCATTGACTTGCAAGCAACTCACTGTGCTTTGGTACTGGACTAACTAAAATTTTAATTCAGAGATGGAAGGCTTCTGGGCACAGTCAAGTACTTGCGAAGTCAGAGTGTGATCGAGATGGGATTGACCACTCCAAGAGTTGGAGAAGAATGAGTCGCTGTATTTCAATTTAGCAAAATCTTGGCCAGGATAATCCATCAGATGGATTTGATATTTTGAGATATAATATGGACAACCTGATCAGAGTTGACAGTTGAACTTTGAGGTGTCCTATGATCATTTTGGTCAAGGGATGAATTATATGAAAACTATATCCGCATGGGTTCTAAGGATGTTGTTCTACACATTCGACCTATCCGATCGTCGGATACCATTGCTAGATGGTCACTTCGATTGGTACAGAAATTTATTCCTGTGCTACCGGCTTAGGTTCGGACCTATGAGGTTACACACATTAGAGTTCATGATCCGATCGGATGGTTGATCAACGATTGAGAATCATTCTAGGGTTAAATGATCAATACGATTGACATTTAACCCAGTGCAAGTGTTGCAGAGGATCGATTAGCAATTCGATTGCTAATTGGCTTAATTTGATTAAGCCAATGGGCTGAGATTAAGTCTAATTAAATATGATTTAATTTAATTTAGTTTGGGCTTGATTGAATCAAGTCCAATTGGTTTATTGGAGAAGCCAAGTATAAGAAAAAACTAGTCCTAGTTCAACTAGGACTTGGGTCAATCTAATTTCTAATTTGATTAGAAAATTAAATCAGATTTAAATCTAATTTAATCTGATTAAATTAAGTTCTTAATTGGGTTAAGATCTATTTTAATTGGGTTGATCTAATTTTGGTTTGATTTGGTTGGAGAAACCAAATTAAAATAAGTCATAAGATAGAATCCTAGTAAGACTAGGATTCCACCTTGCACCACATAAGCCTTCCCCATGCCCTCTCTCTCATTCAACGCCAATCTCCTCTTATTTTATGTGACAAAAGCCCTCTCCCAGATCTCTCCCACATTCACAAAAGGTCTCCTCTCTTCTTTCTTACATGGAAGGTGGTTTGGATCAAATAAAAAAGGAATAAGTTTGGATTTCGAATTCTATGAGATAGAGTTTTAGAAATCCAAAACTCTTTCAATTTTGCACCGAATCTATCCAATTTTTTTTTGGAATTTTTATGGCTTTTAGGGTATACATTATGCACCCTTTGCTAGTGATCCATGCATGAAAATAAGGAGGAGGTGCTCAAGAGTTGGGTGCCCCTTAACTTGCCATGTTTGGATAAGCCTTGACTAGGTATTTGACCTAGACAAGGACTCTATCATATCTCTCTATATAAAATAATTTTCTTCATAAAATTTGTCACGCCCCCGACCCGAGATTGTGAATCGAGAGTCATGGCAACTGCCGTATACTTATGAAGAACTCTCTCCATAAGCATGCAAGGCATCTCATCACGATATCAATGCATCACAGCAGAATAATTCAAATAATTATTATTCAACTGTAATTCAAGTAATTAAATCAAATGTCTTACATCCAATAAATTTTTTTTTGCTAAAAAGAAAATAATAGATCTAAGTTCAATGAAGTTGACAATGCTAAATCTCGCCTCTAAAAGCTTTGTCCCAATATTTCTTCCCACGCTTGAAATTAATTATCTGAATTTAAAAAATAGAAAGAAAAGTAATGAGCTAGACAGCCCAGTAAGTAACAAGTATCTCTACCAGATATTTCAGATATTATATAATTTTCAAGAATAATGCTGCAAATAAACATAAAAATATATTTCATGCTGATTTAATGCAAATCCAATAATTTCAAATATTCACATATAATATAATTATAAATCTGATTCGATTCAAAACACTCGTAACTCAACAGCCTCGACTATGACCAACGTTTAACCCCCATTGGCGGGGTCCACAGAATACCAGCGTACAACCCCCACTGGCAGGGTCCACAAATACCAGTGCACAACCCCATTGGCAGGGTCCACAAACACCAGTGCACAACCCCCACTGGCAGGGTCCACTGAGTACCAACGTATAATCCCTATTGGCGGGGCCCACTGAAACATAGTTAGGCTGAGAGCAAAAATTCGATCTGTATCAAAACACTTTGTATCATAATATATCATAAATAATTCACTGAACATGTGCATAATTCGATGTACCATAATATTTCAAAAGTACTTTTCTTTACAAAATATAATTTCATAATTCATGCATAATATTAGAGAATAATTATTTATTTTCAAAATAAATATGGAATATCTCGAGAAGATGATTCATTACTTACCTTTCACGGAGCACTGAATGAACAGATCGACTAACTTCTAGGAGATTCTTCTGTGCCTATTATCCAAAATTATATTTTTACATTAATTTTAATTCAAAATTAAATCTAACAAATCTCAAAATCAAAACCTCACTTAAAATCAGACTCTTCCCTAAACTCGATCAAAATCATCAGATGAAATCTTCCACTATGCTAATCCTAGAGGAATAACTTTAGAGAGAGAGAAATCCATCAAGAGAGAGAGACAAGCTAGAGAGAAAAAATTCTAGAGAGAGAAAAGTAGAGAGAGAAAGTCCAATTCCAGAGAGAGAAAGTCAGGGTTCAGACTGAAAAGAAGAGAGAGAAACTCTCTCTCTCATCACTTTTTTTATTATTATTTTCTTATTTATTTATTTATTTATATATATATAAATAAATAAATATATATATATTTTTATTTTTATTATTATTATTATTTTTTCTTTTCTTTTCTTTTCTTTTCTTTTTCTCTTTTTCTTCTTTTTCTTTTCTTTTTTTTTTTTCTCTTTTTCTTCTTCTTTCTTTCTTTTTCTTCTTTTTCTTCTTTTTCTTGGTTCCTTCCAGGCCGAACAGAGGACGGTGGTGGTTCTCCGGCCTTGACCGGCCGTTCGGGCCACGACCATCGCGGCAGAGGCCGGCGGCAGAGGGGGCCACTCCCCCGATCACGGAGGAGTATGGCCGACGGTCGATTATGATCGTCGGCGTCGGAAAATCAAAGAAAAAGAAGCTAAAAACAGGGTCTCTTTCCCGATCGAAAATCGGCGACGCTCGTCGCCGACCGTCATGCGTAAAGGTATGGGAGGAAGGAGGAGAAAGAGGAGAAGAAGAAGGAGACTCACCTTGGCCTCCGGTGACCTCATCGGCGGGCAATCACCACGAGAATCAAAACGGTGTCTGCGGCTCTACTTCGGGAAAATCGGAGAGGAAAAGAGGGGAAAAGGGCTGATGTTGGGTCTCAAGGGAGAGGGGGTCTTCTTATAGGGGACCCTAGGACTCTGAGGGGTCCTAGGATTCCCGATTTTGTCCGATCTCGTCGGAGAAGAAGACTCCTATCGGGAGTCTTCTTCCCGGTTTGAATCCTCTATTTTTTTTAATTTTTTTTTTATTTTGGGCTTTGGTGGGCTGAATTGGGTTTTGGGCTATAACATTCTTCACCTCTAAAAAGAAATTTCATCCTCGAAATTTTTTCATACCTGTCACCAGTGTTTTGGAAACCTGTGCATCTGTTGAGTAAGCGCATAAACTCTTCCCTGGGTTTTAAAAATCTATCCACCACCCTTATGTTGTCCTTCATAAGTTCTTTGGCCAACTTGATTTTCAGTATTTAGCGGGCAGCTAGCAATTTTATGATCCTTCTGACCACATTTGAAACAAGCACCTGTATTCCAATAGCAATCCTTGTCTGCATGATTTTTGCCACATCTGGAGCACGGCTCACCATCAATCTGTTGAGTCTTATTGTCTACTGCTCCCTTAACTGATCTTTTGATATTTTTATTATTCTGCCCTTGTGTATCATTTGATTTTGCTCTCTTTCTTTGCTTCCTTTCCCTTTCCATGCGTTCTTCATTGACTTCTCTTTCAATTATCAGTGCTTTGTTTACCACATCTGCATAAGTTGTCAATTCATATGGAACCACTTGTTTTCGAATTTCAGTTTTCAGTCCCATCTCGAACTTGTGAACACGTTCTTGCTCACCATCTACTAATCTTGGAGCAAATTTTGCTAACTCTATAAATTTTGCTTCATATTCAGTCACACTCATACCCTTTTGCTTCAAATAAATAAACTCTTGCTCTTTCTGAATCCTTATACTCCGAGAAAAATACTGATCATAGAATCAATCCAAAATCTTTCCCAAGTAAGTATTTCGCCGTCTTGTTCATGCTTGCGCTGTAGTCGCTGACACCAGTTGTATGCTTCTCCTTGTAGTAAATAAGCTGCATATCGAATCTTTTCTTCATCAAGACACTCTTGGATAGTGAAGGCCTTCTCCATCTCCATTATCCAGTTATCAGCCTCCAAAGGTTCAGTAGTCCCCTTGAAAGCTGGAGGAGCAAGCTTTTTAAATTCTGAAATGTTGTTCTGTTGTACTGGTTGCTCTCCATGTTGTGGTGGTGGATGCTGTGTTGTTGTGTATCTCGTTGTATCTGCTGTTGTTCAAGTATTTGCTGCTGTATTTGTTGTTGTGCTTGTACCATCCTGATTAGGGTCTGCATTAACTGAGCCATATCTGGTTCCTGACGTGCTCTCGAAGCACTCCCATTAGGATCTACGACTCCCTCCTCCTGAGGGGTGCCACTGGTCAGATGGGGAGTGCTACCATCCCGTGGTTGTGATGTCTCTCTTGCAATTCCTTGAGTAGTTCTTGTCATTCTACGGAGAGGCATGATAACCTTGTAGTAGTAAAACCTTATTAGATTCATTGATCTATTTGTTAGGATGGGTTTATTATGATGCTCATACTTTAACGTCCCAATATTCTTAATGGTTACCCACCTACACTCATACTATGTCAAATTCTATGTGTCATAATTTATCCACTTATGCTCTGATATCATATTAATTGTCACGCCCCCGATCCGAGATTGTGAATCGAGGGTCATGGCAACCACCGCATACTTATGAAGAACTCTCTCTATAAGCATGCAAGGCATCTCATCACGATATCAATGCATCACAGCGGAATAAATTCAAATAATTATTATTCAACTTAATTCAAGTAATTAAATCAAATGTCTTACATTCAATAAAATTTTTTTTGCTAAAAATAAAATAATAGATCTAAGTTCAATGAAGTTGACAATGCTAAATCTCGCCTCTAAAAGCTCTGTCCCAATATTTCTTCCCACGCTCGAAATTAATCATCTGAATCTGAAAAATAGAAAGAAAAGTAATGAGCTAGACAGCCCAATAAGTAACAAGTATCTCTACCAGATATTTCAGATATTATATAATTTTCAACAATAATGCTGTAAATAAACATAAAAATATATTTCATACTGATTTAATACAAATCCAATAATTTCAAATATTCACATATAATATAATTATAAATCTGATTCGATTCAAAACACTCGTAACTCAACAGCCTCGACTATGACCAACGTTTAACCCCCATTGGCGGGGTCCACAGAATACCAGCGCACAACCCCACTGACAGGGTCCACAAACACCAGCGCACAACCCCCACTGGCAGGGTCCACTGAGTACCAACGTATAATCCCCATTGGCGAGGCCCACTGAAACATAGTTAGGCTGAGAGCAAAAGTTCGATCTGTATCAAAACACTTTGTATCATAATATATCATAAACAATTCACTGAACATGTGCATAATTCAATGTACCATAATATTTTAAAAGTACTTTTTTTTATAAAATATAATTTCATAATTCATGCATAATTTCAGAGAATAATTATTTATTTTCAAATAAATATAAAATATCTCGAGAAGATGATTCATTACTTACCTTTCACGGAGCACTGAATGAACAGATCGACTAACTTCTAGGAGATTTTTCTATGCCTATTATCCAAAATTATATTTTTATATTAATTTTAATTCAAAATTAAATTTAACAAATCCCAAAATCAAAACCTCACTTAAAATCAAACTCTTCCCTAAACTCGATCAAAATCATCAGATGAAACCTTCCACTACGCTAATCCTAGAGGAATAACTTTAGAGAGAGAGAAATCCATCAAGAGAGAGAAACAAGCTAGAGAGAGAAAATTATAGAGAGAGAAAAGTAGAGAGAGAATGTCCAATTCCAGAGAGAGAAAGTCAGGGTTCAGACTGAAAAGAAGAGAGAGAAGAGAGAGAAACTCTCTCTCTCATCATTTTTTTATTATTATTTTCTTATTTATTTATTTATTTATATATATATAAATATATATATATATATTTATATTTATTATTATTATTATTATTATTATTTTCTTTTCTTTTCTTTTCTTTTCTTTTTCTCTTTTTCTTCTTTTTCTTTTCTTTTCTTTTTTTTCTCTTTTCTTTTTCTTCTTTTTCTTTTTCTTTTTCTTCTTTTTCTTTTTCTTCTTTTTCTTGGTTCCTTCCAGGCCGAACAGAGGATGGCGGTGGTTCTCCGGCCTTGACCGACCGTTTGGGCCACGGCCGCCGTGGTGGAGGCCGACGGCAGAGGGGGCCACTCCCCCGATCACGGAGGAGTATGGCCGACGGTCGATTACGATCGCCAGCGCTGGAAAATCAAAGAAAAAGAGGCTCAAAAATAGGGTCTCTTTCCTGATCGAAAATCGACGACGCTCGTCGCCGGCCGTCACGCGTAAAGGTATGGGAGGAAGGAGGAGGAAGGAGGAGAAAGAGGGGAAGAAGAAGGAGACTCACCTTGGCCTCCGATGACCTCGTCGGCGGACAATCACAATGAGAATCAAAATGGTGTCCGCGGCTCTACTTCGAGAAAATCGGAGAGGAAAAGAGGGGAAAAGGGCCGATGTTGGGTCTCAAGGGAGAGGGGGTCTTCTTATAGGGGACCCTAGGACTCCGAGGGGTCCTAGGATTCCCGATTTTGCCCGATCTCGTCGGAGAAGAAGACTCCTATCGGGAGTCTTCTTCCCGATTTGAATCCTCTATTTTTTTTTTATTTATTTTGGGCTTTGGTGGGCTGAATTGGGTTTTGGGCTATAGCAAAATTTTTGGAGAAGATAGAGATTTGGGAGATCTTTGGGCCATCCAAAAATCAGAGAGAAATAACTTTGGCTCATGGAGATATAAAAGACACAAGTTAGGATGTCTATAGAGAGAAATGAGAAGAAGAAGAGGATCTTCTTCTAGGGTTGTTTGTTTTCATATCTTTCCTCCCTCCATCTTGAGTTTTCTGAGAGCGTCTTAGATCTAAAACTCCTCCTTATACTTTTCATCTTTAGAAGAGTCCAAATCAAGAAGAAGGAGGTACCTGATAAACCATCAAAGAAGGATCAGCACAGTACTAGCATACTGTGCTGATTTCCTGAAGCAGGACTTCTGATCGAGATTTGTGGGCTCGTGTGGACAACTCTTAGAGGCCGGACGTGTGTGCGGCTTGCAACATCATCCTCAAGCCCGGATCAGTGAGGTTAGAATGTCTAACTTGCAAGGTAATAGATCTGATCTATTATTTAATACATACATTAGATGTAGTATAGAAACATGTTGATATGATCAACATGTAGTTCATGCTATATTTATATATTTTAATTTTTAATTTAATACTATATAATAATCATGTAATAGGATCTTAGATCTAGGGATTTTTTGATGTTAAAAAATAATTTTGATTTATTTTAGTCTTCTGCTGTATGATCTTGAAAAAGTTTCAAGATCTAATCCTAAAACCCTAGATCTGGTTCCTACAATTGGTATCAGAGGCTAGGTTCTTTATTACATGATTATTTATACATGCTTAGATTATTTCTTAGATTAGATCTAATTTATAATCTGATTATTAAATCTAAAATTTAAATTTTAGATCAATCACGAACTGCAAGGTTATCCTGTTGTAAGGTTTACCCCTTATAGTGCAAAGGTTGTCCTAGTTTGTGTAGATCTATCTTTAATCATAAATTTATTAGATATGATCTAGATTAAATTTATGATTTATTAGATTTAAAATATATTTAAATCTGAAATAAAATCTCTTTGTTAATACTTTTTGTGCAAAGAAATTATTTCAAGTTGAAATTGTTTCAATTACATGAACCTGTTTAGATTAGATCTAAAGTAGTTTCATGTTTATTTCACTTGTATCTTGATTATGAATCAAACATGCAATATGGTTGGTAGAATCATATTATAAAATTATTTTATAAATATAAAAATTATTTTTTGAAAAGCCGAACCCAACCCTCAGCCCAAAACTTAATTAAGAATTAAGAAGTTGTTTGATTAGGTTCTAGGATTGTGAATTGAAGAACCTAAGACTCAAACCATAACACATTGGGTTAATGGGTTAGTGAGAATTAGATCCATTAATTGGGTTAGACCTATGGTTAGATTAAAGATGGACTTAATTAGAGAATTGACTAAATCTAATCAATTGTTGTCTTAGATTAGGTCAAGGATTCTCTAGATCAATTACAATAGTTGTAGTTGGTCAAGTCCATATCTTTAACGAGAACCAAATGGACTTGATTCTTGGCTAAGTGGTCTAGCACGAACTGTTAGGCTAATCTAATCGAAACTAATTAAACCAGTTGGTGTCTAAGGTAAACCAGACCGATGGTTTTTAATTGGGAGCCCGCTTACCTGGTCATTTCTGATGGTGTCTAAGAAAGCTTTGGTAGACCCTCCCACTGATCGAACTTACCTGGCCTCTTGGTGAAATTATGTTTTGATCGGATCACTTGACTATTCGAGCTGACCCATGTCAGCTAGGTAAATCAGTGTGACTAATTTAGGTGCTCCTATACCAGCCCTTTTAATGGTCTCCCTTAAGCTGACTTGTTGAAGTCAGTGGGAGGATCATGATAAGCTGGTTCATCTGACCTCATCCTCTATATTATTTAAATCCTCTAAAATTATTAGGTCCTTAAAATGATAAAGTTATGGAGATAACTGAGTCATAGCCTCCCATTAAGGTGTTTGATAATGAGTCCATTAACTCAATAATCATTGCAAACCCAAAGGCCTGGTGCTTGTTGACTAATAAAATTATCACTCATCATATGACGACTTGAAAGTATCTCTCTAATGGTGGTTAGGTGAGCCAACCAAAGTTGGGCTTAATCATTCGTTGGTTAGATACACCAAGTATGATCATGTTAATGGTTGGACCTAACCGGATCCTTACAGTGGAGGCCAAAGCCTACTGATTAGGTTTCTGGGACAAAATTAAAATTACTAGAAATTGTTTAGAGAAATAATTAGTTATGAGCCTACCCTTAGATGTACATGGGTTGGCCAACCAAAGTTGGGCTTGTGTGCAGTCTAAGTGGATTCTAGTACCCGCTAAGGAATTAGGGTAATTCTTCGAATTGGAGGTAGAGGCTACCAATTCGAATAAAATAGTGGGAGAAACCTTTTGATTAAAGTCCAAATCTTTAGGTTTAATGAATCAATTACTGATTAGGTTATGGTTCTCCTTTGTGCAAATATGGCCACTTCCCTATCACTCCGATCATTATTGGACAATGATAAGTTGGTGGGACCCAACTTCGTAGCTGGTACCGAAAGTTGAAGATAGTCTTGGAGCATGAACGGATCCTATATGTGATAATGGATACTGCACCTGAGGAGCCAGCTGTCAATGCATGTGGAACAGTCAGAGACACTTACCGAAGTGGCTCAATGATCGGATCACGGTGCGCTGTATCATGCTGGCTGCTATGAGCGACGAGTTCAGTCGCAGATTTGAGACGGCTCAGCCAAAGGACATGCATCAAGTGTTGGAGGATGCCTTTGGCACACCCGATGACGTGGAGAGATACAAGACTAGTTGTACCATCTTCAACACCAAATTACGGGATGGTGCCTCTGTCACTGATCATGTATTGTACATGATCGAGCTGATGGAATGATTGAGCAAGCTCGGCTTTCCCTTGCATGAGCAGCTTGGGAAAGATGCAATACTGAACTCGCTGCCCAAGTCTTATCTCCCATTCCTCACTCATTATAGAATGACAAAGCCTGAAGTAAACTACCATGGATTATTGGGGTTGCTTCAGAACTTTGAGAAAGATCACCAACTCCATAAGGAGTCGGTGAACTTAGTGGGAGGTTCGTCTTCTGGTTCTCGACCCTTTAAGAAAGGGAAGAAGAACAAGAAGAAAAAAGTGAAGAAGGTGCAAGTTCAGGCTGGGATATCTGTGCAGTGTCAGACCAAAAAGATCAAACCCGATAAGAGTCAAGCTGAATGCTTCTTTTGCAAGAAGCGAGGGCACTGAAAGAGGAACTGTCCCCAGTACATTGCCTACCTAGACCCGAACAGGCAGAGAAAGCAGCAAGTTGTTGCTGGGCAAGGTATTTATATGATAACTCCTTGCAATTTTTCTATTTGTGATATAATTGACTGGGTATTGGATACCGATAGCCCTTACCATATTTGCAATTCATTGCAGGGGTTGCAGGTCAGTAAGAGATTTGAGCAAGGCGAGAGGTTCCTGAACGTTGGAGATGGAAGACCAGTTCCAGTTCTAGCATTAGGAATCTTGAAACTTGTATTTGAATCCCATATCGTTGTTCTTAATGATTGTCATTTCTGTCCCAGTTTCTTTTTAAATATCATTTCTGTAGGCCTTCTGGCCAAAAATGATTATAAAATTTCAATAAAGAAACAAATTTGTAATATCATTGAGAATGGTGTTACTATTTTTTATGGACATTTGAATAATGGTGTGTATATGTTATCACAGCCTGTTAATGTAGTCTATTCAACTGGCAAGCACCCTAGATTAGATAGTGTGTCAGATATCTACTTATGGCACTGTAGGCTAGGTCATATAAATAAGAATAGAATAAACAGGTTGACTCAAGAGGGAATCCTCGAAGTTAGTGATTGTGAATCACTTCCAACCTGTGAGTCCTGTCTTCTTGGTAAAATGACCAAGTCACCTTTTTCTGAAAAAGGTGAGAGAGAGCTACTGAGCTCTTGGGCCTAGTACATACTGATGTATGCGGGCCCATGAGCACCAGTGCTAGAGGTGGATATTTTTACTTCATAACTTTCACGGATGACCTATCCCGATATGGATATGTCTATCTAATGAAACATAAGTCGGATTCATTTGAAATGTTCAAACGATTCCGAAGTGAAGTAGAAAAATAAACTGGGAAGAGTATTAAAACTCTTCGATCTGATCGAGGAGGAAAATACCTTTCTAGTGAGTTTCTTACATATCTAAGAGAGAATGAGATTCTCTCTCAATGGACTCCTCCAGGAACACCACAGCATAATGGTATGTTTGAAAGGAGGAATCAGACTCTGTTAGACATGGTCCGATCCATGATGGGTTTTGCTAGCTTGCCGATATCCTTCTGGGGAGATGCACTCGAATCGGCCTGTTATCTGTTAAATAGGGTTTCAAGTAAGTCTGTAATTAAGACTCCATATGAGATATGGACGGGACGTTAGCCAGCACTTTCACATCTTAGGGTCTGGGGGTGCCCAGCCTATGTCAAACGATTAGTCACAGACAAACTTGGACCTAGGTCTGACAAATGCTCATTCATAGGGTACCCCAAAGGGACAAAAAGATATTTTTTCTACCATGCTGATGAACAAAAGGTGTTCATCAGCCTTAAGGCAATCTTTTTAGAAAAGAAGTTCCTTGGTGAAGGAACCGTTGCCTCTAAGGTTGAACTTGATGAAGTTCAACAGGTAGAAGGACCGACACCAATAGCTGAACCTGAGTCTAATATGATTAGATCATATCCGGAGCCCAATGTACTAGCACCGCGTCAGCCGGACAGATACTACGGTTTCTTGATCCGAGATGGTGATCCCATCGAACTTGATGAGAATAATGAGGATCCGATCACCTATATGGATGCAATGCAGATATCTGATTTTGAGAAATGGCTTGAAGCCATAAAATCTGAAATGGAGTCCATGAAGGTCAACGATGTATGGACATTGGTTGACCCACCTGAAGGGGTTAAACCCATTGGGTGTAAATGGGTCTTCAAAAGGAAGAGGGGCGCAGACAGAAAGGTGGAGACCTATAAAGCCCGTCTGGTCGCCAAGGGGTATCGTCAACGTTATGGTATTGACTATGACGAGATGTTTTCCCCTGTGGCAATACTCAAATCCATTCGGATAATGCTTGCAATAGCTGCCCATCTGGATTATGAGATCTGGCAGATGGATGTAAAGATAGCCTTCCTGAATGGAGAGCTGACCGAAGAGGTGTATATGATACAACCTGAGGGGTTTACATCCACAGATGAGTCCAAGGTGTGCAAGCTTCAGAGATCCATTTATGGATTGAAGCAAGCTTCTCGGAGTTGGAACATGCATTTTGATAAGGTGATCAAAACGTATGGCTTCATTAAGAATGGAGAAGAGCCATGCATCTATAAATGGGCAAATGGTCCAGTTGTGGTATTCTTTGTCTTGTATGTGGATGACATTCTCTTAATCGAGAATGACATCCCCGCACTATAGGGAATAAAAGTTTGGTTGTCATTACAGTTCTCCATGAAGGATTTGAGTGAAGCATCCTACATCCTAGGGATGAAGATCTATAGGGATAGATCTAAAAGGATGCTTGGATTATCCCAGTCCATATACATAGACACTGTGCTAAAGAGGTTCAGCATGGAAAATTTCAAGAAGGGTTATCTATCGATAGGCCAAGGAATTTCTCTCTCTAAGAAGGATTGTCCAACAACTCCTGAAGAGAGAGAGCGTATGAGTAGAGTCCCATATGCTTCAGCCGTGGGATCTATCATGTACGCCATGACATGTACAAGACCAGATGTGGCATACTCACTAGGAGTAGTGAGTAGATACCAATCTGATCCTGGAGAAAACCACTGGAAAGTGGTTAAAGCCATCCTTAAGTATTTGAGAAATACTAAGGACCAATGGTTGGTTTATGGCGAGTCAGATCTGAAACTTGTGGGTTTCACAGACTCCAGCTTCCAATCTGACCATGATGACAGCAGGAGTGTGTCGGGTTATATCTTTACTCTGAATGGTGGAGCCATCTGCTGGAAGAGTTCCAAGCAGCATACTGTGGCAGACTCTGTTTGTGAAGTGGAGTACATCGTAGCATCAGATGCCGCGAAGGAAGCTGTGTGGCTGAGGAAATTCATCAACGAGCTCGGAGTAGCACCCTCCCTCGATGGTCCGGTCCTGCTCTACTGCGACAGCACTGGTGCCATAGCTCAGGCGAAGGAACCCAAAGCACATCAGCGGACGAAGCACATCTTGCATCGCTTCCACCTGATCCGGGAGATCGTGGATCGAGGTGACGTTGACCTTCAGAAGATCGATGGAAAGGAGAACCTAGCCAACCCCTTCACTAAAGCCCTGGCAATAAAGGAGTTGACAACCACAAGTCGAAGATGGGTATTAGATACTGTGCCGAGTGGCTTTAGGACAAGTGGGAGTTGTTGGGAAATGTGTCCCAAAAAGTCAATCGTCAAGCTGTTGACGGTTGAGCAACCAAGTATTGTAATTGATTTGTTAATAAATAAAATATATTTGGCATTTTCATCATAAGCTTTCATCTTCTAATGAACTCCATTGTTATGATGAAGTCCTTAGGACTATTTAGGTTCGATAAAGAGAGGATTTATCGATTAGTCCTTAAAACTGTTCACGACCAAATGATAGGCCTTAATAAGGACGACAGCTTCTATCGAGCATAGGTCACTGTAGGCATATGGGTTGGTTGTCCTCTTAACCAAAGAGTGTAGAGACACTGGTATGGCATACAGGTGAGATATACTGGTACATCATCATTGAACATGACCAACTCCAGAGTATTCTACTCTCGAGAATGTCTCTGATGGGATATAGGTATAAGTGTCCCTTAGACTTGAGATCGCCTCAGTGACTTGCAAGCAACTCACTGTGCTTTGGTACTGGACTAATTGAATTTCTAATTCAGGGATGGAAGGCTTCTGGGCATAGTCAAGTACTTGTGAAGTCAGAGTGTGATCGAGATGGGATTGACCACTCCAAGAGTTGGAGAAGAATGAGTCGCTGTATTTCAATTTAGCAAAACCTTGGCCAGGGTAATCCATCAGATGGATTTGATATTTTGAAATACAATGTGGACAACCTGATCAGAGTTGATAGTTGAACTCTGGGGTGTCGTATGATCATTTTGGTCAAGGAGATGAATTATATAAAAACTATATCCGCATGGGTTCTAAGGATGTTGTTCTACACATTTGACCTATCCGGTGTCGGGTACCTTTGCTAGATGGTCACTTCGATTGGTATAAAAATTTTTCCTATACTACCGGCTTAGGTTCGGACCTATGAGGTCACACACATTAGAGTTCATGATCCGATCGGTGGTTGATCAACAATTAAGAATCGTTCTAGGGTTAAATGATCAATACGATTGACATTTAACCCAGTACAAGTGTTGCAGGAGGATCGATTAGCAATTTGATTGCTAATTGGCTTAATTTGATTAAGCCAATGGGATGAGATTAAGTCTAATTAAATATAATTTAATTAGATTTGTTTGGGCTTGATTGGATCAAGTCCAATTGGTTTATTGGATAAGCCAAATGCATGAAAAAACTAGTCCTAGTTCAACTAGGACTTGGATCAATCTAATTTCTAATTTGATTAGAAAATTAAATCAGATTTAAATCTAATTTAATTTGATTAAATTAGAATCTTAATTGGTTAAGACTTATTTTAATTGGGTTGATCTAATTTTGATTTGATTTGGTTTGAAAAATCAAATTAAAACAAGTCATAAGACAGAATCCTAGTAAGACTAGGATTCCACCTTAAGCCACATAAGCCTTCTCCACGCCCTCTCTCTTATTCAACATAAATCTCCACTTATTTTGTGAGACAAAAGCCCTCTCCAGATCTCTCCCACATTCGCAAAAGGAGGTGCTCAAGAGTTGGGCGTCCCTTAACTTGCCATGTTTGGATAAGCCTTGACTAGGTGTTTGACCTAGACAAGGACTCTATCATATCTCTCTATATAAGATGATTTTCTTCGTGAAATTTTAGGAAAAGTTAGAAATTTGAGAGTCCTTTGTTTCATCCAAAAATCAGAGAGAAATACCTTTGGGTCATGGAGATATAAAAGATGCAAGTTAGGGTGTCTAAAGAGAAAAATGTGAAGAAGAAGAGGGTCTTCTTCTAGGATTTTTTAGTTTTCATATCTTTCCTCCCTCCATCTTGAGTTTCCTGAGAGTGTCTTAGATGTGAAACTCCTCCTTCTACTTTCATCTTTGGAAGAGTCCAAATCAAGAAGAAGGAGGCACCTGATCAACCATCAAAGAAGGATCAGCGCAGTACTAGCATACTGTGCTGATTTCCTGAAGCAGGACTTCTGATCGAGATTCGTGGGCTCGTGTGGACGACTCCTAGAGGCCGGATGCGTGTGCGGCTTGCAACATCATCCATACGCCCGGATCAGCGAGGTTAGAGCATCTAACTTGCAAGGTAATATATCTGATCTATTGTTTAATACATACATTAGATGTGGTATAAAAACATGTTGATATGATCAACATGTAGTTCATGCTATATTTATATATTTTAATTTCTGATTTAATGCTATGTAATAATCATGTAATAGGATGTTAGATCTAAGGATTCTCTAGTTTTAGAAAATAAATTTTGATTTATTTTAGTCTTCCGCTGTATGATCTTGAAAAAGTTTCAAGATCTAACCCTGAAACCCTAGATCTGGTTCCAACAATTGGTATCAGAGCCAGGTTCTTTATTACATGATTATTTATACATGTTTAGATTATTTTTTAGATTAGATCTAATTTACAATCTAATTATTAAATCTAAAATTAAAATTTTAGATCAATCACAAACTGCAAGGTTGTCCTGCTGTAAGGTTTACCCCTTATAGTGCAAAGGTTGTCCTAGTTTGTGTAGATCTATCTTTAATCATAAATTTATTAGATATGATCTAGATTAAATTTATAATTTATTAGATTTAAAATAAGTTTAAATCTGAAATAAAATCTCTTTGTTAATAATTTTTATGCAAAAAAAATTATTTAAAGTTGAAATTATTTCAATTACATGAACCTGTTTAGATTAGATCTAAAGTAGTTTCATGTTTATTTCACTTGTATCTTGATTATGAATCAAACATGCAATATGGTTGGTAGAATCATATTGTAAAATTATTTTACAAATATAAAAATTATTTTTTGAAAAGCCGAACCCAACCCTCAGCCCAAAACTTAATTAAGAATTAAGAAGTTGTTTGATTAGGTTCTAGGATTGTGAATTGAAGAACCTAAGACACAAATCATAACACATTGGGTTAATGGGTTAGTGGGAATTAGGTCCATTAATTGGGTTAGACCTATGGTTAGATTAAAGATGGACTTAATTAGAGAATTGACTAAATCTAATCAATTATTGTCTTAGATTAGGTCAAGGATTCTCTAAATCAATTACAATAGTTGTAGTTGGTCAAGTCCATGTCTTTAATGAGAACCAAATGGACTTGATTCTTGGCTAAGCGGTCTAGCACGAACTGTTAGGTTGATCTAATCGAAACTAATTAAACCAGTTGGTGTCTAAGGTAAACCAGACCGATGGTTTTTAATTGGGAGCCCGCTTACCTGGCCATTTCTGATGGTGTCTAAGGCAAGCTTTGGCAGACCCTCCCACTGATCGAACTTATCTGGCCTCTTGGTAAAATTATGTTTTGATCGGATCACTTGACTATTCGAGCTGACCCATGTCAGCTAGGTAAATCAGTGTGACTGATTTAGGTGCTCCTAGACCAGCCCTTTTAATGGTCTCCCTTAAGCTGACTTGGTGAAGCCAGTGGGAGGATCACGATAAGCTGGTTCATTTGACCTCATCCTCTATATTATTTAAATCCTCTAAAATTATTAGGTCCTTAAAATGATAAAGTTATGGAGATAACTGAGTCATAGCCTCCCATTTAGGTGTTTGATAACGAGTCATTAACTCAATAATCATTGCAGACCCAAAGGCCTGGTGCTTGTTGACTAATGGAATTATCACTCATCATATGACGACTTGAAAGTGTCTCTCTAATGGTGCTTAGGTGAGCCAACCAAAGTTGGGCTTAATCATTCGTTGGTTAGATACACCAAGTATGATCATGTTAATGGTTGGACCTAACCGGATCTTTACAGTGGAGGCCAAAGCCTACTGATTAGGTTTCTGGGGCAAAATTAAAATTACTAAAAATTATTTAGAGAAACAATTGGTTATGAACCTACCCTTAGATGTACATGGGTTGGCCAACCAAAGTTGGGCTTGTGTGCAATCTAAGTGGATTCTAGTACCCACTAAGGAATTAGGATAATTCTTCGAATTGGAGGTAGAGGCTACCAATTCGAATAAAATAGTGAGAGAAACCTTTTGATTAAAGTTCAAATCTTTAGGTTTAATGAATCAATTACTAATTAGGTTATGGTTCTCCTTTATGCAAATATGGCCACTTCCCTATCGCTCGATCATTGTTGGACAATGATAAGTTGGTGGGACCCAACTTCGATAGCCGGTATCGAAAGTTGAAGATTGTCCTGGAGCATGAACGGATCCTATATGTGATAACGGATCCTGCACCTGAGGAGCCAGCTGTCAATGCATGTGGAACAGTCAGAGATACTTACCAGAAGTGGCTCAGTGATCAGACCACGGTGCGCTGTATCATACTGGCTGCCATGAGCGACGAGTTCAGTCGCAGATTCGAGACGGCTCAGCCAAAGGACATGCTTCAAGTGTTGGAGGATGCCTTTGGCACACCCGATGACGTGGAGAGGCACAAAACTAGTTGTGCCATCTTCAATGCCAAAATACAGGATGGTGCCTCTGTCACTGATCATGTATTGTACATGATCGAGCTGATAGAACGATTGAGCAAGCTCAGCTTTCCCTTGCATGAGTAACTTGGGAAAGATGCAATACTGAACTCGCTACCCAAGTCTTATCTCCCATTCCTCACTCATTATAGAATGACAAAGCCTGAAGTAAACTACCACGGATTACTGGGGTTACTTCAGAACTTTGTGAAGGATCACCCACTTCATAAGGAGTCGGTGAACTTAGTGGGAGGATCATCTTCTGATTCTCGACCCTTTAAGAAAGAGAAGAAGAACAAGAAGAAGAAAGTGAAGAAGGTGCAAGTTCAGGCCGGGACATCTGTGCAGGGTCAGACCAGAAAGATCAAGCCCGATAAGAGTCTATTCTACTGGCAAGCACCCTAGATTTGATAGTGTGTCAGATATCTACTTATGACACTGTAGGCTAGGTCATATAAACAAGAACAGAATAAACAGGTTGACTCAAGAGAAAATTCTCGAAGTCAGTGATTGTGAATGACTTCCAACCTGTGAGTCCTGTCTTCTTGGTAAAATGACCAAGTCACCTTTTACTGGAAAAGGTGAGAGAGCTATGAGCTCTTGGGCCTAGTACATACTGATGTATACGAGCCCATGAGCACAAGTGCTAGAGGTGGATATTTCTACTTCATAACTTTCACGGATGACCTATCCAGATATGGATATGTCTATCTGATGAAACATAAGTTGGATTCATTTGAAATGTTCAAACGATTCCGAAGTGAAGTAGAAAAATAAACTGGGAAGAGTATTAAAACTCTTCGATCTGATTGAGGAGGGGAATACTTTTCTAGTGAGTTTCTTACATATCTAGACGAGAATGGGATTCTCTCCCAATGGACTCCTCCAGGAACACCACAGCATAATGGTGTGTCTGAAAGGAGGAATCGGACTCTGTTAGACATGGTCCGATCCATGATGGGTTTTTCTAGCGTGTCGATATCTTCTGGGGATATGCACTCGAATCGGCCTGCTATCTTTAAATAGGATTCCATGTAAGTCTGTAATTAAGACTCCATATGAGATATGGACAGGGCGTAAGCCAGTACTTTCACACCTTAGGGTCTGGGGGTGCCCGGTCTATATCAAACGATTAGTCACAGACAAACTCAGACCTAGGTCTGACAAATGCACATTCATAGGGTATCCCACAGAGACGAAAGGATATTTTTTCTACCATGCTGATGAACAAAAGTTGTTCGTCAGCGTTAAGACAATCATTTTAGAAAAAGAGTTCCTTGGTGAAGGAACCGTTGCCTCTAAGGTTGAACTTGATGAAGTTCAACAGGTAGAAGGACCGACACTAATAGCTGAACCTGAGTCGGATTTGATTAGATCAGATCCAGAGCCCAATGTACCTGCACCATTAAGATGATCCGGTAGAGTACCGCGTCAGCCGGACAGATACTATTGTTTCTTGATCCGGGATGGTGATCCCATCGAACTTGATGAGAATAATGAGGATCTGATTACCTATATGGATGTAATGCAGAGACCTGATTTCAAGAAATAGCTTGAAGTCATGAAATCTGAAATAGAGTCCATGAAGGTCAACGATGTATGGACATTGGTTGACCTACTTGAAGGGGTTAAACCCATTGGGTGTAAATGGATCTTCAAAAGGAAGAGGGGCGCAGACAGAAAGGTAGAGACCTATAAAGCCCGTCTGGTCGTCGAGGGGTATCGTCAACGTTATGGTATTGACTATGACGAGACGTTTTCCCCTGTGGCAATGCTCAAATCCATTCGGATAATGCTTGCAATAGCTGCCCATCTGGATTATGAGATCTGGCAGATGGATGTAAAGACAGCTTTCCTGAATGGATAGCTGACTGAAGAGGTGTATATGATACAACCTGAGGGGTTTATATCCACAGATGAGTCCAAGGTGTGCAAGCTTTAGAGATCCGTTTATGGATTGAAGCAAGCTTCTCGGAGTTGGAACATGCATTTTGATAAGGTGATCAAAATGTATGGCTTCATTAAGAATGGAGAAGAGCCCTGCATCAATAAATGGGCAAATGGTCCAGTTGTGATATTCCTTGTCTTGTACGTGGATGATATTCTCTTAATCGGGAATGACATCCCTACACTACAGGAAATAAAAGTTTGGTTGTCATCACAGTTCTCTATGAAGGACTGGGTGAAGCATCCTACATCCTAGGGATGAAGATCTATAGGGATAGATCTAAAAGGATGCTTGGGTTATCCCACTCCATGTACATAGACACTATGCTGAAGAGGTTCAGCATGGAGAATTCCAAGAAGGGCTATCTACCGATAGGCTATGGAATTTCTCTCTCTAAGAAGGATTATCCGACAACTCTTGAAGAGAGAGAGCGTATGAGTAGAGTCCCATATGCTTCAACCGTGGGATCTATCACGTATGCCATGACATGTACAAGATCAGATGTGGCATACTCACTAGGAGTAGTGAGTAGATACCAATCTGATCCTGGAGAAAATCACTGGAAAGTGGTTAAAGCCATCCTTAAGTATTTGAGAAATACTAAAGACCAATGGTTGGTTTATGACGAGTTAGATCTAAAACTTGTGGGGTTCACAACTCCAGCTTTCAATCTGACCATGATGACAGCAGGAGCGTGTCGGGTTATATCTTTACTCTGAATGGTGGAGCCATCTGCTGGAGGAGTTCCAAGCAACATACTGTGGCGGACTCTGTTTGTGAAGCGGAGTACATCGCAGCATCGGATGCCGTGAAGGAAGCTGTGTGGCTGAGGAAATTCATCAACGAGCTCGGAGTAGCACCCTCCCTCGATGGTCCAGTCCTGCTCTACTGCGACAGCACTAGTGCCATAGCTCAGGCGAAGGAACCCAAAGCACATCAGCGGATGAAGCACATCTTGCACCGCTTCCACCTGGTCCGAGAGATTGTGGATCGGGGTGACGTCGACCTTCAAAAGATCAACGAAAAGAGAACCTGGCCGACCCTTTCACTAAAGTCCTGGTGATAAAGGAGTTCGACAACCACAAGTCGAAGATGGGTATTAGATACTGTGTCAAGTGGCTTTAGGATAAGTGGGAGTTGTTGGGAAATGTGTCCCAAAAAGCCAATCGTCAAGCTATTGACGGTTGAGCAACCAAGTATTGTCATTGATTTGTTAATAAATAAAATATATTTGGCATTTTCATCATAAGATTTCATCTTCTAATGAACTCCGTTGTTATGATGAAGTCCTTAGGACTATTTAAGTTCGATAAAGAGAGGATTTATCGATTAGTCCTTAAAACAGTTCACGACCAAATGATAGGCTGTTAATAAGGACGACAGCTTCTATCGAGTATAGGTCGCTGTAGGCCATATGGGTTGGTTGTCCTCTTAACCAAAGAGTGTGGAGACACTGGTATGGCATACAGGTGAGATGTACTGGTACATCATCATTGAACGTGACCAACTCCAGAGTATTCTGCTGTCGAGAATGTCTCTGATGAGATATAGGTATAAGTGTCCCTTAGAATTGAGATCGCCTCAGTGACTTGCAAGCAACTCACTGTACTTTGGTACTGGACTAATTGAATTTCTAATTCAGGGGTGGAAGGCTTCTGGGCATAGTCAAGTACTTGCGAAGTCAGAGTGTGATCGAGATGGGATTGACCACTCCAAGAGTTGGAGAAGAATGAGTCGCTGTATTTCAATTTAGCAAAACCTTGACCAGGGTAATCCATCAGATGGATTTGATATTTGAAATACAATGTGGACAACCTGATCAGAGTTGACAGTTGAACTTTGGGGTGTCCTATGATCATTTTGGTCAAGGGGATGAATTATATGAAAACTATATCGCATGGGTTCTAAGGATGTTGTTCTACACATTCGACCTATCCGATCGTCGAGTACCATTGCTAGATGGTCACTTCGATTGGTACAAAAATTTATTTCTATGCTACCAGCTTAGGTTTGGATCTATGAGGTCACACACATTAGAGTTCATGATTCGATCGGATGGTTGATCAACGATTAAGAATCATTCTAGGGTTAAATGATCAATACGATTGATATTTAACCCAGTACAAGTGTTGCAGGAGGATCGATTAGCAATTTGATTGTTAATTGGCTTAATTTGATTAAGCCAATGGGATGAGATTAAGTCTAATTAAATATGATTTAATTAGATTTAGTTTGAGCTTGATTGGATCAAGTCCAATTGGTTTATTGGATAAGCCAAGTGCAAGGAAAAACTAGTCCTAGTTCAACTAGGACTTGGGTCAATCTAATTTCTAATTTGATTAGAAAATTAAATCAGATTTAAATCTAATTTAATTTGATTAAATTAGGTTTTTAATTGGGTTAAGACCTATTTTAATTGGGTTGATCTAATTTTGGTTTGATTTAGTTTGAGAAACCAAATTAAAACAAGTCATAAGATAGAATCCTAGTAAGACTAGGATTCCACCTTGCACCACATAAGCCTTCCCCATGCCCTCTCTCTCATTCAATGCCAATCTCTTCTTATTTTTTGTGACAAAAGCCCTCTCCCAATCTCTCTCACATTCACAAAAGGTCTCCTCTCTTCTTTCTTACATGGAAGGTGGTTTGGATCAAATCAAAAAGGAATAAGTTTGGATTTCAAATTCTATGAGATAGAGTTTTAGAAATCCAAAACTCTTTCAATTTTGCACCGAATCTATCCAAATTTTTTTAAGGTATACATTATATACCCTTTACTAGTAATCCATACACAAAAATAAGGAGGAGGTGCTCAAGAGTTGGGCGCCCCTTAACTTGCCATGTTTGGATAAGCCTTGACTAGGTATTTGACCTAGACAAGAACTCTATCATATCTCTCTATATAAAATAAGTTTCTTTATAAAATTTTTGAATAAGATATAGATTTGATAGACCTTTGGGCCATCCAAAAATCAGAGAGAAATACTTTTCGGTCATGGAGATATAAAAGACACAAGTTAGGGTGTCTAGAGAGAGAAACGAAAGAAGAAGAGGATCTTCTTCTAGGGTTGTTTGTTTTCATATCTTTCCTCCCTCCATCTTGAGTTTTCTGAGAGCATCTCAGATCTAAAACTCCTCCTTCTACTTTTCATCTTTGAAAGAGTTCAAATCAAGAAGAAGGAGGCACCTGATCAACCATCAATGAAGGATCAGCGCAGTACTAGCATACTGTGCTGATTTTCTGAAGCAGGACTTCTGATCGAGATTTGTGGGCTCGTGTGGATGACTCCTAGAGGCCGGATGTGTGTGCGGCTTGCAACATCTTCCTCAAGCCTGGATCAGCAAGGTTAGAATGTCTAACTTGCAAGGTAATAGATCTGATCTATTGTTTAATACATACATTAGATGTAGTATAGAAACATGTTGATATGATCAACATGTAGTTCATGCTATATTTATATATTTTAATTTTTGATTTAATGTTATGTAATAATCATGTAATAGGATCTTAGATCTAGGAATTCTCTGATTTTAGAAAATAATTTTGATTTATTTTAGTCTTCCACTGTATGATCTTGAAAAAGTTTCAAAATCTAACCCTGAAACCCTAGATCTGGTTCCTACACTACGCACGCCCCACCTCCTTATCTCTTTTGAAATAGTTCAAAACGTGTCTTACCCGTGTGAGAGAATAAAGATAAGTGGTTGCACATTTGAATTCAAAACAAATTTAAATTCAAATGCAAACCAACTCATCCCTATCCACTTGGGCATGAGAAGACAAGGTGTGTGGCTGCTTTGTGCATGGAAAGGTTTCACGAGAAACTCTTTCTCGTGTAAGAAAAGGGGCAGTAAAGAAGATAAGAACATGGCGCATGGATTGGTTGCTCATTCAAATTCAAACTTTCTTTTGAATTTGAATGGCCAACCAACCATCCTTATCCACTTATATGGCGCACAAATGTGGGGCGTGGGAAGGGCTTTGCGTGAGAGAAAATTCACCAGAAGTTCCTTCTCGTGAATTCAAATGGGCGCAGAGATATGAAGTGGCGTAGGGATTCAAATTCAAATGGTGGTTTAATCTTAATTAAACCAACCTAATCAAAATAGGTTAAGCACAATTAGACTAAATTAAACCCAACTTAATTAAGCTTAATTAGGCTCAATAAAATCCTAATCAAATCAGGAATTGACTAAGCCCAACCCTGATCAAATCAGGGACCAAACCATCTCGACGATTAGGTCAACTCTTAACCTAATCGGGTCAAATCTTGAATCCAATTCAATTGGACTTGATCCAAAAATAATTACTTAATCAAATTGAGTTAATTAGCGATCAAATCACTAATTAAACCTCTCATAAATATTGAGTCCAAATCTGATGGGCAATCGGACATCAGAATTCATCGATATAAAATTCTGATCGAAAATTCCCAAACCAGTGGGACTCTTGACGTTGGTACCCAAAATGTGTGGGACTCATGATCAGAGAATTTTGATTCTCGATCATAGAGTCCCAGACACGTAGGACTCATAGTCCATGAATATTAGGACTCTTCATCAACCATCAGATCAGATAGGAATCTCTAATGTGTGTGACCCCGCAGGTTCGAACCTAAGCCGGTAGCACAGGAACCAATTTCGTACTAATCGAAGTGACCATCTAGCAATGGTACCCGACATTCGAATAGGTCGAATAGTCACAATCGCAACACTCAGAACCTACGTGAATATGGTTACTGTATAATTCATCCTTTTTGACCCTGTGTTTAGGATGACTCAGGGTTAAACTGTCAACCTTGAGTAGATCATCCGAATCGTGCTCAACTCAATCAGTCCTATGACTCCTCACTAGGACTACCCTGGCCAAGATTTTGCTAAATTGAAATATGACTGTACACAGCTCCTGAACTGGAGTGGTCAATCCCATCTTGACACACGCACCGACAAGTCAAGTACTTGACTACACCCAGCAGCCTTCCATCATTAAATTAAAAATTCAGGTAGTCTAGTGCCTAAGTGCAGTGAGTTGCTTGCAAGTCACCATGGCGGTCTCAGGTCGGAGGGATATTTATACCCATATCCCATTGGAGCAAATCTTGACAGCAGAGATAGCTCCAGAGTTGGTCACGTTCAGTACAGATGTACCCTTACATCTCACCTGTATGCCATACCAGTGTCTCCACACTCCTTGGTTAAGAGGACAACCAACCTATATGGCACACAACGATCTATGCTGATAAACATTGTTGTCCTTGGTAACAACGTATCATTTGGTCGCGAACAGGTTTAAGGACTAAACGATAAATCCTCCTTTGTCGAGTCTAAATAGTCCTAAGGACTTCACCAGAACACAGGAGTTCATTAGAAGATGAAACAATTTGGGATGAAAAATATCAAAATAACTTTTATTTATTTATAATTTATATACTAATACAAAAGGAGCACAACCGTCAACAGGCTGACGATTGGCTTTGAGACAGTATTCCTAACAATCTTCCACTTGGCCTAAAGCCAATCGATGCAGTATCTAATACCCATCTTCGACTTGAAGTCATCGAACTCCTTCACCGCAATGGCTTTAGTGAATGGGTCGGCCAGGTTCTCCTTTCCATCGATCTTCTGAAGGTCGACGCCACCTCGATCCATGATTTTCTGGATGAGATGGTAGCGGCACAGAATATGCTTCATCCGTTGGTGTGCCTTCGGTTCCTTCACCTGAGCAATGGCTCCAGAGTTGTCACAGTAGAGCAGAACTGGACCAACAAGGGAGGGTGCCACTCCAAGCTCGGTGATGAATTTTCTCAGCCACATCGCTTCTTTGGCAGCATCTGATGCAGCGACATACTCTGCTCGCAAACTGAATCAAGCACTATGTGCTGCTTTGAACTCTTCCAGCAGACAGCCCCACCATTAAGGGTAAAAATAAATCCCGACACACTCTTGCTGTCATCATGATCAGACTGAAAACTAGAGTCTGTAAACCCTATAAGTCTCAAGTCCGATTCTCCATAAACAAGTCACTGATCCTTAGTATTTCTTAAATACTTTAGGATGTTTTAACAACCTTCCAATAATTCTCCCCTGGATCAGATTGGTATCTACTCACTACCCCTAGTGAGTATGCCACATCTGGTCGTGTACATGTCATGGCGTACATGATAGATTCCACTGTCGAAGCATATGGAATTCTATCCATACGCTGTCTCTCTTGAGGTGTTGTCGGACAATCCCTCTTCGAGAGAAAAATTCCATGGCCTATCGGTAGATAGCCTTTCTTGAAATTCTCCATATTGAATCTCTTCAGCATAGTATCAATGTACGTGGACTGGGATAAGCCAAGCAGCCTTTTAGATCTATCCCTATAGATCCTCATCCCTAGGATGTAGGAAGCTTCTCCCAGATCCTTCATGGAGAATTATGACGACAGTCAAATCTTTATTCCCTGTAATGCAGGGACATCATTCTCGATTAAGAGAATATCATCCACATACAATACAAGAAATACTACTACTGGACCATTAGCCCACTTATAAATGTAGGGCTCTTCTCCATTCTTAACGAAGCCATACGTCTTGATTGTCCTATCAAAACGTATGTTCCAACTCCGGGATGCCTGCTTAAGTCCATAAATGGACCTCTGTAGTCTGCACACCTTAGATTTATCTGTGGATGTGAATCCTTCAGGTTGTATCATATACACCTCTTCATCCAGCTCTCCGTTTAGGAAAGCTGTCTTCACATCCATCTGCCAGATTTCATAGTCCAGATGGGCAGCTATCGCAAGCATAATCTGAATGGATTTGAGCATTGTCACAGGAGAAAATATCTCGTCATAGTCTATACCATAACGTTGACGATACCCCTTGACAACCAGATGGGCTTTATAGGTTTCAACCTTTCCATCTGTGTCCCTCTTCCTCTTGAAGACCCACTTACACCCTATGGATTTTACTCCTTCGGGTAGGTCAACCAATGTCCACACATCGTTGGCCTTCATGGACTCCATTTCGGATTTCATGGCCTCTAGCCATTTCTCAGAGTCAGATCTCTGCATTGCATCCATGTAGGTGATCGGATCCTCATCGTTTTCATCAAGTTCGATAGGATCTCCATCCTGGACCAAGAAACCATAGTATTTGTCTGGTTGATGTGGTACTTTATCAGACCGTCTTAAGGGTGCAAGAATAATGGGCTCCGGATCTGATCTAACCAAATCTGATTCAGGTTCAGCTATTTGTGTCGATTTTTTCACCTGTCGAACTTCCTCAAGTTTGACCTTAGAGGCAACAGTCCCTTCACCAAGGAACTCCTTTTCCAAAAAGATTGCCTTAAGGCTGACAAACACCTTTAGCTCATTAGCTAGGTAGAAATAATACCCTTTGGTCTCTTTTGGGTACCCTATGAAATTACACTTGTCAGACCTAGGTCCAAGCTTGTCCGTAATTAAACGTTTAACATAAGCCGTACACCTCCAAACCCTAAGGTGCGAGAGTACTGGCTTACATCCTATCCATATCTCATATAGTGTTTTAGTTATAGACTTACTCGGAACCCTATTTAGAAGGTAACAAGCCGATTAAAGTGCATATCCCCAGAGGAAGATCGGCAGACTAGCAAACCCTATCATGGATCGAACCATGTCCAACAAGATCCGATTCCTCCTTTCAGACACACCATTATGCTGTGGTGTTCCAGGAGGAGTCCACTGAGAGAGAATCCCATTCTCCCCAAGATATGTCAGAAAATCATTGGAAAGGTATTCACCTCCTCGATCAGATCGAAGAGTTTTAATATACTTCTCAGTTTATTTTTCTACCTCATTTCGAAATAGTTTGAATATTTCAAACGACTCTGACATATGCTTCATTAAGTAGACATACCCATACCTCGTTAGGTCGTCTGTGAAGGTTATGAAGTAGAAATATCCACCTCTTGCACTTGAGCTCATGGGTCCACATACATCAGAATGTACCAGACCTAAGAGTTCACTGGCTCGCTCACCTTTTTCAATAAAAGGTGACTTGATCATCTTTCCAAGAAAATAGGACTCACAGGTTAGAAGTGATTCACAATCACCAACTTCAAGAATTCCTTCTTGAGCCAACCTGTTTATCTTGTTCTTATTGATATGACCTAGCTACAGTGCCAAAGGTAGACTTCTGACACATTATCTATTCTAGGGCATTTATCGAGGTTTGAACCACATTAACAGGTTGTGATAGTAAGTAAATTCTATTATTTATTTATCCAACAAATATTGTAACACCATTCAAAATGATATTGTAAACGTTTCCTTTTATTAAAAATTCATAACCGTACATGGCCAAAAGGCCTATAAAAATAATATTTAATAAAAAGCTTGGACAATAGTGACATTCACTCAGAATTACATTACGAGAATTGATTACAAGATTCATGATTTCTAAAGCTAGAACTGGAACTTTGCTTCCATCTCCAACGTTCAGGAACCTCTCGCCGTCATCAAATCTCCTACTGACCTGCAGACCCTGCATCGAATTACAAATATGATAAGGACTTTCGGTATCCAATACCCAGGCAATAGTATCACAAATGAAAAAGTTGCAAGATATTATCATATAATTATCTTACTTTTTCTTCGGTCTGTTCGGGTCCAGAGAGGCAATGTATAGAGGACAGTTCCTCTTCTAGTGCCCCTTCTTCTTGCAAAAGAAGCACTCCGCCTGGCTCTGGTCGGGCTTGCACTTCTTGGTCTGACCCTGTGCAGACGTCCCAGCATGCGGCTGCACCTTCTTATTCTTCTTCTTCTTGTTCTTCTTTCCTTTCTCAAAGGGTCGACGACCAGAAGAAGACCCTCCCACAATATTTACCGACTCCTTATGGAGCTGGTGATCCTTCTCAAAGTTCTGCAGCAACCCTAACAAGCTGTGGTAGTTCACTGCAGGCTTTGTCATTTGAAAATGAGTAAGAAAGGGGAGGAAGGAGTTGGGCAATGAATTAAGGATCACATCCTTACCGAGCTGCTCGTGTAGGAAAAAGCCCAGTTTATTTAGATGCCAATCATTTCGATCATGTACAGTACATGATCGGTGATTGAGGCCCTATCCTCAACATCGTCAGGCGTGCCAAAGGAGTCGCTCAACATTTGAAGCATCTCCTGCAGCTAGACGTTCTCAAACCTGTGGCTGAACTCATCATTCATTGCCGCCAGCATTATGCATCGAACGGTGGTGCGGTCATTGAGCCACTTCTGGTAAGTATCTCGGACCGTCCCTCTCGCATTCGGGGCTGGCTCCTCGAGTACAGGATCATTACTACATAAAGGATCTGCTCATGCTCAAGGATGATTTTTAATTTTTAATACAGCTATCAAATTCGATCCCATGAGCTTGTCATTATCTAATAATGATCGGAGTGACAGGGTAGTGGCTATAGCTGCATAAAGAAAAATCAAACCTCTATTAGTATATAAATTATTAATACTAAAGACTTGGACTTTAGTCTAATGTTTTTCTCAATATTTTTACGAATTGGTAGCCTCAACCTCCAATTCGAGAATTACTTTAATTCCTTAGTAGGTACTAGAATCCACACAAACTACATATGAGCCCAACTTTAGTTGGTCAACCCATGTGCATCTATGGGTAGGTTTATAACCAGTTATTTCTCTAAACAACTTCTAATAATAAATTTTGCCCCAGAACCTAATCAGTAGGCTTTGGCCTCCACTGAAAAGATCTGGTTAGGTCCAACCATTAACATGACTTGATTTGGTGAATCGGATCAATAAATGATCAGGCCCGACTTTGGCCGGCCAACCTGACCACCATCAGAAAGACTCAAACTAAATTATCATATTATGAATGATAATTTCATTAGTCAATAAGCACCAGACCTTTGGGCCTCCAATGATTATTAAACTAATGGACTCATTATCACTCACTTAATGGGAGGCTATGACTTAGTTATCACTATAACTTAATCATTTTAGGGATCTAATAATTTTAAGGATTTTATTAAGTGAAGGAAGAGAAGAAATTAACCAACCAATTTCAATCCTCCCACTAATTTCATCCAGTCATATTAAAAAAGATTTAATTAAAGCCGGCATTAGGAGCACCTAAATCAGTCACACTGATTTACCAAATGACATGGGTGAGCCCTAATCACCAAGTGATCTAATCAAAATCTAACTCATCAGTTTGGCCAGGTAAGTGAGATCAGTGGTGGGATGTGCCATTAACTCGTCAGAGATCGAATCAATGCGAGTAGCTCCCACTTAAGAACCACTGGTCAAACTGCCGAACTTACCTTAGACATCAATCAGTTCATTAGTTTTAATTTGATCAACTTAGTAAATAGGGTTCCACCGTATAGCCATGAATTAAGTCCATCTTGGTCTAGTTAAAGACATGGACCCATTCAACTACAACTATTGGAGTTGAGTCTAGGTGTCTTTGACCTAATCTAATTCAATTTTTGATTAGATTTGACCAATTACTCTAATTTAGTCAATTTCTTTAAGCTAATCTTAGGTCTAACCCAATTATGGACCTAATCCATCTAACCCATTGACCTACAAGTTTATGCAATTGTCTTAGGTCTCAATTCACAATTCTAGACCAACTTGACAATACTTAATTCTTTTAATTAAGTGTTTGGGCTGATGGGTCAGGATTTGGTTTTTCGAAAATAATTTTTAAAATTGAAAGGTTTTATTTTCTGTTCATTAAATAGGGTGACTCATTTCACAAATAGATCAGCACAATTCATAAATAGCAATTCTATTGCTAATTTTATAACAGAAAATAACTCAATCAAAATAAATCATGAATATTTCTTTAGATCTAATCTAACACATTCATGATAAATTTTATAATTGAATCTTTATAATTAAGTCCTTTCGCTGCTTCATCTGCATGGGATATAATTATAGCGGCACCCCTACCACCATGGGAGACCCCATCGAATGGGAGGAGAGGGCCTTTAAACCCTACTTTTCTCCTATGATCGGACGACCATGGCAACCAACCCAATTAGATTACTTGCTACTTGGATCAAGTATATCTAAATATACCAATTTCAAAATTTAAATTTCAAATTTCAAATTTTGAATTTCAAATTTCAAACAAAATTCAAATTTTAAATTTCAAATTTCAAATTTTTGAATTTCAAATTTTAAAATTTAAATTTTGAATTTCAAATTTGAAATTTTAATCAAATTTCAAATTTCAAATTTTAAATTTGAATTTTAAATTTTTGAATTTTGAATTTCAAATTTCAAAATTCAAATTTCAAAATTTGAATTTCAAATTTTTGAATTTTGAATTTTGAACAACTTTCAAAATTCAAATTTAAATTTTGAATTTCAAATTTCAAATTTAAACTTTTAGATTATAACTTAATCTATGCATGCAAATATATATATCATATCTTAGAACCTGCTCTGATACCATTTGAAGCGAAATTTCAGTGTAGGGGTAAAATGGTAATTTTAAAATTTTTTAAAATCACTATTTTACAGTAAAAATTATTAATTAATCTAATTAATTAACATGTATTTACCCTATACTAGGATCTAAATATGATATATTGCATGCATGTATTTAAATTTGAAATTCGAATTCGAACAGTAAATAATTTACTGTTCTGTGTTCAGAACACAATATCTTTATGCGGGTAGTCGATCTCCGCAATCTGATCACCACCGGAAGGATCTGATCATCACAATATAGCCACACAGTATGTCTGGCCTCTGTGGATCATCCACACGAAGCTTCCGATCTGATCAGCTCCTCACGAGTGCTAGCTCGATGTAGAGCCCTTTCGACAGCCGATGCTGATCGAACTCCTTCGATCGATGTCTGTCGACTCCTCAGATTCTCTGGATCATTAGCAAGTGTGCTTGAGAGATTGATGAATCTCTTCCTAAAATTTGGTGGGCTCACGACACTCGTAGCTCACCTTCTCACTTTCCGAACCCCAGGCTGAAATCCTAGGGAACACACTGAAAACCCTGCGCCCAATTTTTTTTCTTTTCTTTTTTTTCTCTTGGAAGTTTTAGACTTCCTACTCTTGCACAAGGGTTCCTCATGCCCCACTTTCTCTCTCAAAAAATTTTTACGCACGCCCCACCTCCCTATCTCTTTTAAAATAGTTCAAAACATGTCTTATCCGCGTGAGAGGATAAAGATAAGTGGTTGCACACTTGAATTCAAGTCAAATTTGAATTCAAATGCAAATCAACTCATCACTATCCACTTGGGTATGAGAAGAGAAGGTGTGTGGCTGCTTTGTGCATGGAAAGGTTGCATGAGAAACTCTTTCTCGTGTAAGAAATGGGGCGCTAAAGAAGATAAGAACATGGCGCATGGATTGGTTGCTCATTCAAATTCAAACTTTCTTTTGAATTTGAATGGCCAACCAACCATCCTTATCCACCTATATGGCACAAAAATATGGGGCATGGGAAGGGCTTTGCATGAGAGAAAATTCATGAGAAGTTCCTTCTCGTGAATTCAAATGGGTGCAGAGATATGAAGTGGTGTAGGGATTCAAATTCAAATGGTGGTTTAATCTTAATTGAACCAACCTAATCAAAATAGGTTAAGCATAATTAGACTAAATTAAACCCAACTTAATTAGGCTTAATTAGGCTCAATAAAATCCTAATCATATCAAGAATTGACTAAGCCCAACCTCTGATCAAATCAGGGACCAAACCATCTCGACGATTAGGTCAACTCTTAACCTAATCGGGTCAAACCCAACTGAATCCAATTCAATTGGACTTGATCCAAAAATAATTACTTAATTAAATTGAGTTAATTAGTGATCAAATTACTAATTAAATCTCTTATAAATATTGAGTCCAAATCCGATGGGCAATCGGATATCAGAATTCATCGATATGAAATTTTGATCAAAAATCCCAAACCAGTGGGACTCTTGACCCTGGTACCCAAAATGTGTGGGACTCATGATCAGAGAATCCTGATTCTCGATCACAGAGTCTCAGATACGTAGGACTCATAGTGTACAAATATTAGGACTCTTCATCAGCCATCAGATCAGATAGGAACCTCTAATGTGTGTGACCCCGCAGGTTCGAACCCAAGCCGATAGCACGGAACCAATTCCTGTACTAATCGAAGTGACCATTTAGCAATGGTACCCGACATCCAGATAGGTTGAATTGTCACAATCTCAACACTCAGAACCTACGTGAATATGGTTACTGTATAATTCATCCCTTTTGACCCCTGTGTTTAGGATGACTCAGGGTTAAACTGTCAACCTTGAGTAGATCATCCGAATCGTGCTCAACTCAATCAGTCCTATGACTCCTCACTAGAACTACCCTGACCAAGATTTTGCTAAATTAAAATACGATTGTACACAGCTCCTGAACTGGAGTGGTCAATCTCATCTTGACACACGCACCGAGAAGTCAAGTACTTGGTTACAACCAGTAGCCTTCCGTCATTGAATTAGAAATTCAGGTAGTCCAGTGCCTAAGTGCAGTGAGTTGCTTGCAAGTCATCATGGAGGTCTCAGGTCGGAGGGACATTTATACCCATATCCCATCGGAGCAAATCTTGACAGCAGAGATAGCTCCAGAGTTGGTCACGTTTAGTGTAGATGTACCCTTACATCTCACCTGTATGCCATACCAGTGTCTCCATACTTCTTGGTTAAGAGGACAACCAACCTATATGGCACACAACGACCTATGCTCGATAAACATTGTTGTCCTTGGTAACAACGTATCATTTGGTCGCGAATAGGTTTAAGGACTAAACGATAAATCCTCCTTTGTCGAGTCTAAATAGTCCTAAGGACTTCACCACAATACAGAAGTTTATTAGAAGATGAAATAATTTGTGATGAAAAATACTAAAATAACTTTTATTTATTTATAATTTATATACTAATACAAAAAGAGCACAACCGTCAACAGGCTGACGATTGGCTTTGGGATACTATTCCCAACATATGGCATCATTATTATCGCAGTAAAGAGGTATGGCATTCGATGACATCACTCCAAGCTCTACGGCAAACTTCTTGTACCAGAATACATCCTTCACAGCTTCCGATGTAGCAATATACTCTGCCTCCATGATGGAATCAGCAATCATCGTCTGCTTAGAACTCTTCCAGCTGACTGCACCACCATTGCAAATGAACAGACTTTCAGATATCGACTTTTGATCATCTATATCAGACATAAAGTTGAGTCTATATATCCCTGAATCTGGAGTTCTCCATTCTCAAAGACTAGAAATATATCCTTAGTCCTTCTCAAGTACTTAAGGATACATTTCACAAAAAGTCCAGTGCTCTTCGCCTAGATTCGACTGATATCTGCTTGTGACACTCACAGCATGGGCTATATCAGGTCGTGTACATAGCATGGCATACATGAGGCTCCCTATTGCTGAAGCATAAGGGATTTTGCTCATGCGTTCAATCTCCTCAGGTGTTCTAGGGCACATCTTCTTGGAGAGATGAATGCTATGTCTAAAAGGTACTAAATCTCTTTTGGAGTTTTTCATGCTAAACCTTTTTAGCACCTCTTCTATGTACATCTTCTGTGAAAGTCCGAGCATCCTATTTGGTCAATCTCTATAGACCTTAATACCCAGTATAAAGGATGCCTCTCCTAGATCTTTCATAGAGAACTCCTTAAACAACCATACTTTGACTGAGGTCAACATGGGAATGTCATTCTCAATTAGGAGGACGTCATCTACGTACAATACGAGGAAGACAACCGTGCTCCCACTGACCTTTTTGAACACACATGGTTCCTCCTCGTTCTTGATGAAACGTATGGCTTCATTAAGAATGGAGAAGAGCCCTACATCTATAAATGGGCAAATAGTCTAGTTGTGGTATTCCTTATCTTGTACGTGGATGACATTCTCTTAATCGGGAATGACATCCCCGCACGACAGGGAATAAAAGTTTGGTTGTCGTCACAGTTCTCCATGAAGGACTTGGGTGAAGCATCCTACATCCTAGGGATGAAGATCTATAGAGATAGATCTAAAAGGATGCTTGGGTTATCCCAGTCCATGTACATAGACACTGTGCTGAAGAGGTTCAGCATGGAGAATTTCAAGAAGGGCTATCTATCGATAGGCCAAGGAATTTCTCTCTCTAAGAAGGATTGTCCGACAACTCCTGAAGAGAGAGAGCGTATGAGTAGAGTCCCATATGCTTCAGCCATGGGATCTATCATGTACGCCATGACATGTACAAGACCAGATGTGGCATACTCACTAGGAGTAGTGAGTAGATACCAATCTGATCCTGGAGAAAACCACTGGAAAGTGGTTAAAGCCATCCTTAAGTATTTGAGAAATACTAAGGACCAATGGTTGGTTTATGGCGAGTCAGATCTGAAACTTGTGGGGTTCACAGACTCCAGCTTCCAATCTGACCATGATGACAGCAGGAGTGTGTCGGATTATATCTTTACTCTGAATGGTGGAGCCATCTGCTGGAAGAGTTCCAAGTAGCATACTGTGGCAGACTCTGTTTGTGAAGCGGAGTACATCGCAGCATCAGATGCCGCGAAGGAAGCTGTGTGGCTGAGGAAATTCATCAACGAGCTCGGAGTCGCACCCTCCCTCGATGGTCTGGTCCTGCTCTACTGCGACAGCACTGGTGCCATAGCTCAGGCGAAGGAACCCAAAGTACATCAGCGGATGAAGCACATCTTGCGTCACTTCCACCTGGTCCGGGAGATCGTGGATCGAGGTGACATCGACCTTCAGAAGATCGATGGAAAGGAGAACCTAGCAGACCCCTTCACTAAAGCCCTGGCAATAAGGGAGTTCGACAACCACAAGTCGAAGATGGATATTAGATACTGTGCCGAGTGGCTTTAGGACAAGTGGGAGTTGTTGGGAAATGTGTCCCAAAAAGTCAATCGTCATGCTGTTGACGGTTGAGCAACCAAGTATTGTAATTGATTTGTTAATAAATAAAATATATTTGGCATTTTCATCATAAGCTTTCATCTTCTAATGAACTCTATTGTTATGATGAAGTTCTTAGGACTATTTAGGTTTGATAAAGAGAGGATTTATCAATTAGTCCTTAAAACTATTTACGACCAAATGATAGGCTGTTAATAAGGACGACAGCTTCTATTGAGCATAGATCGCTGTAGGTCATATGGGTTGGTTGTCCTCTTAACCAAAGAGTGTGGAGCACTGGTATGGCATACAGGTGAGATATACTGGTACATCATCATTGAACGTGACCAACTCCAGAGTATTCTACTGTCGAGAATGTCTCTGATGGGATATAGGTATAAGTGTCCCTTAGACTTGAGATTGCCTCAGTGACTTGCAAGCAACTCACTGTGCTTTGGTACTGGACTAACTGAATTTCTAATTCAGGGATGGAAGGCTTCTGGGCACAGTCAAGTACTTGTGAAGTCAGAGTGTGATCGAGATGGGATTGACCACTCCAAGAGTTGGAGAAGAATGAGTCGCTGTATTTCAATTTAGCAAAATCTTGGCCAGGGTAATCCATCAGATGGATTTGATATTTTGAAATACAATGTGGACAACCTGATCAGAGTTGACAGTTGAACTCTGGGATATCCTATGATCATTTTGGTCAAGGGGATGAATTATATGAAAACTATATCCGCATGGGTTCTAAGGATGTTGTTCTACACATTCGACTTATCCGATCGTCGGGTACCATTGCTAGATGGTCACTTCGATTGGTATAAAATTTATTCCTATGCTACCGGCTTAGGTTCGGACCTATGAGGTCACACACATTAGAGTTCATGATCCGATCGGATGGTTGATCAACGATTAAGAATCGTTCTAGGATTAAATGATCAATACGATTGACATTCAACCCAGTACAAGTGTTGCAGGAGGATCGATTAGCAATTTGATTGCTAATTGGCTTAATTTGATTAAGCCAATGGGCTGAGATTAAGTCTAATTAAATATGATTTAATTAGATTTGGTTTGGGCTTGATTGGATCAAGTCCAATTGGTTTATTGGATAAGCCAAGTGCAAGAAAAATTAGTCCTAGTTCAACTAGGACTTGGGTCAATCTAATTTCTAATTTGATTAGAAAATTAAATCAATTTAAATCTAATTTAATCTGATTAAATAAAGATTTTAATTGGGTTAAGACCTATTTTAATTAGGTTGATCTAATTTTGATTTGATTTGGTCTGGAAACCAAATTAAAACAAGTCATAAGACAGAATCCTAGTAAGACTAGGATTCCACCTTGCGCCACATAAGCCTTCTCCATGCCCTCTCTCTTATTCAATGCCAATCTCCACTTATTTTGTGTGACAAAAGCCCTCTCCCAGATCTCTCCCACGTTCACAAAAGGAGGTGCTCAAGAGTTGGGCGTCCCTTAACTTGCCATGTTTGGATAAGCCTTGACTAGGTGTTTGACTTAGACAAGGACTCTATCATATCTCTCTATATAAGATGAGTTTCTTTGTAAAATTTTAAGAGAGGTCAGAGATTTGAGAGTCCTTTGTTCCATCCAAAAATTAGAGAGAAATACATTTGGGTCATGGAGATATAAAAGATGCAAGTTAGGGGTCTAGAGAGAAAAATGTGAAGAAGAAGAGGGTCTTCTTCTAGGGTTTTTTAGTTTTCATACCTTTCCTCCCTCCATCTTGAGTTTCCTGAGAGTGTCCTAGATCTGAAACTCCTCCTTCTACTTTTCATCTTTGAAAGAGTCCAAATCAAGAAGAAGGAGGCACCTGATCAACCATCAAAGAAGGATCAGCGCAGTACTAGCATACTGTGCTGATTTCCTGAAGCAGGACTTCTGATCGAGATTCATGGGCTTGTGTGGACGACTCCTAGAGGCCGGATGCGTGTGCGGCTTGCAACATCATCCTTAAGCCCGGATCAGCGAGGTTAGAGCATCTAACTTGCAAGGTAATAGATCTGATCTATTGTTTAATACATACATTAGATGTGGTATAAAAACATGTTGATATGATCAACATGTAGTTCATGTTATATTTATATATTTTAATTTTTGATTTAATGCTATGTAATAATCATGTAATAGGATGTTATATCTAAGGATTCTCTAGTTTTAAAAAATAAATTTTGATTTATTTTAGTCTTCCGCTGTATGATCTTGAAAAAGTTTCAAGATCTAACCCTGAAACCCTAGATCTGGTTCCAACAATTGGTATCAGAGCCAGGTTCTTTATTACATGATTATTTATACATGCTTAGATTATTTTTTAGATTATATCTAATTTATAATCTGATTATTAAATCTAAAATTAAAATTTTAGATCAATCACGAACTGCAAGGTTGTCCTGCTGTAAGGTTTACCCCTTACAGTGCAAAGGTTGTCCTAGTTTGTGTAGATCTATCTTTAATCATAAATTTGTTAGATATGATCTAGATTAAATTTATAATTTATTAGATTTAAAAGATATTTAAATCTGAAATAAAATCTCTTTGTTAATAATTTTTATGCAAAAAAAATTATTTAAAGTTGAAATTATTTCAATTACATGAACCTGTTTAGATTAGATCTAAAGTAGTTTCATGTTTATTTCACTTGTATCTTGATTATGAATCAAACATGCAATATGGTTGGTAGAATCATATTGTAAAATTATTTTACAAATATGAAAATTATTTTTTGAAAAGTCGAACCCAACCCTCAGCCCAAAACTTAATTAAGAATTAAGAAGTTATTTGATTAGGTTCTAGGATTGTGAATTGAAGAACCTAAGACACAAATCATAACACATTGGGTTAATGGGTTAGTGGGAATTAGATCCATTAATTGGGTTAGACCTATGGTTAGATTAAAGATGGACTTAATTAGAGAATTGACTAAATCTAATCAATTATTGTCTTAGATTAGGTCAAGGATTCTCTAGATCAATTACAATAGTTGTAGTTGGTCAAGTCCATATCTTTAACGAGAACCAAATGGACTTGATTCTTGGCTAAGCGGTCTAGCACGAACTGTTAGGTTGATCTAATCGAAACTAATTAAACCAGTTGGTGTCTAAGATAAATCAGACCGATGGTTTTTAATTGGGAGCCCGCTTACCTGGCCATTTCTGATGGTGTCTAAGGCAAGCTTTGGCAGACCCTCCCACTGATCGAACTTATCTGACCTCTTGGCAAAATTATGTTTTGATCGGATCACTTGACTATTCGAGCTGACCCATGTCAGCTAGATAAATCAGTGTGACTGATTTAGGTGCTCCTAGACGAGCCCTTTTAGTGGTCTCCCTTAAGCTGACTTGGTGAAGCCAATGGGAGGATCACGATAAGCTGGTTCATCTGACCTCATCCTCTATATTATTTAAATCCTCTAAAATTATTAGATCCTTAAAATGATAAAGTTATGGAGATAACTGAGTCATAGCCTCCCATTAAGGTGTTTGATAATGAGTCCATTAACTCAATAATCATTGCAGACCCAAAGGCCTGGTGCTTATTGACTAATGAAGTTATCACTCATCATATGACGACTTAGAAGTGTCTCTCTAATGGTGCTCAGGTGAGCCAACCAAAGTTGGGCTTAATCATTCATTGGTTAGATACACCAAGTATGATCATGTTAATGGTTGGACCTAATCGGATCCTTACAGTGGAGGCCAAAGCCTACTGATTAGGTTTCTGGGGCAAAATTAAAATTACTAGAAATTATTTAGAGAAATAATTGGTTATGAATCTACCCTTAGATATACATGGGTTGGCCAACCAAAGTTGGGCTTGTGTGCAGTCTAAGTGGATTCTAGTATCCACTAAGGAATTAGGGTAATTCCTCGAATTGGAGGTAGAGGCTACCAATTCGAATAAAATAGTGGGAGAAACTTTTTGATTAAAGTCCAAATCTTTAGGTTTAATGAATCAATTACTAATTAGGTTATGGTTCTCCTTTATGCAAATATGGCCACTTCCCTATCGCTCCGATCATTGTTGGACAATGATAAGTTGGTGGGACCCAACTTCGATAGCCGGTACCGAAAGTTGAAGATTGTCCTGGAGCATGAACGGATCCTATATGTGATAATGGATCCTGCACCTGAGGAGCCAGCTGTCAATGCATGTGGAACAGTCAGAGATACTTACCAGAAGTGGCTCAGTGATCGGACCACGGTGCGCTGTATCATACTGGCTGCCATGAGCGACGAGTTCAGTCATAGATTCGAGACGACTCAGCCAAAGGACATGCTTCAAGTGTTGGAGGATGCCTTTGGCACACCCGATGACGTGGAGAGGCACAAGACTAGTTGTGCCATCTTCAATGCCAAAATGCGGGATGGTGCCTCTATCACTGATCATGTATTGTACATGATCGAGCTGATGGAACGATTGAGCAAGCTCAGCTTTCTCTTGCATGAGTAGCTTGGGAAAGATGCAATACTGAACTCGCTACCCAAGTCTTATCTCCCATTTCTCACTCATTATAGAGTGACAAAGCCTGAAGTAAACTACCACGGATTACTGAGGTTGCTTCAGAACTTTGAGAAGGATC